>NW_005871101.1:6623735-6643111 GCF_000147115.1 Myotis lucifugus
AGTCAGTGCTGGATCCCCACGGCAAACAGCACTGACTGCAAGACTGACTCTGTGTTCAGTCGAGCCTTTGGTCGGTCGTTATGGACCCTGGGTTTTTATATATTAGGATGTTTTGGTGGAGTTTGCTACGCAGAGGTAACTAACTGATATATACGTATGGGAGTTGTGTTCACATTAAAATAAAGGCCATATAAAAATGGCAATATTTAGGGGGTTTAGGTTTCACACTGAAATAAAAAAAAGAATATATCCCCTTGCATATATCACCTTTCCAAGTCTTTTAAAAGTATATTTTATTGCACTTATTAGGGCAACATTGGTTAATAAAATTAAGTATGATTCAGGGGTACAATTCTACAATGCATCATCTGTTCATTGTATTGTATGTTCACTACCCCAAGTCAAAGTCTCCTTTCTCCATGCCTCTTTTTAATGGCTTTTTATCTATATTGATGATCTTGTTTAGATACCATTTTATGTAGAAAATTAAAAAAGAAAGGTTTCCTCCTTAAGTGTTCTCATAAGCTTGACAAACTCAATATTCCTGTCGCATACTCAATTGTGAAGGTCTCAGCTCAAGGTTATCATCCAGAGGGTCAAGTGAAAGGGAAAAACAAAACAAAACAAAATAGTACCATGTTTGAACTTATAGCCTCTGAAATCCAAACAAAGAATATTAAAATAAATTATGAGGATCTTTTATTCACTGTCACATAAATTAATGCATATATTTCTTGGAGCCCTTTGGGACACCTGACATCTATTATACAAAGTGACAGAGACCAATTTTCATAAGAAAAACAACTGAGAAAAACAGAGATTTGAATTTAAATCATGTTCATTCCCTATTTCCTAAAAACTCATATGAGATATACTGATATGAGAACAGGCACATAGTCATTGTCAGCAAATAATCACTGTATTTATTAATTTAATAGCAAAAATAAAGGGGGGAGAAATCACATCAAGTTAAAGCGTGCTAAAAAATTACATTAAAGAAAAATTAGTAATGGGAAAAATATAGATGTCAAGGATAAAAGTGAGTAGTGCCACTGTTATATATGTTCAGTTTATTGTACAGAGATAATACGTTTTAAACTCTACATGATATATAATTGGAGCTGAAACAGTTATGTAATTAAGATGGCTCCCCACCTTCCATTATAATCCCCACCCACTAGAGAGATGACAGATGGGTAATTTTAAGCTTTTAGCTGCAGAGAGAAAATGGGCTTATTGCTTCATCTGTCAGGTAAGCCACTTTGCAGTCATCTTCAACTTCATTAAAGCTTTCCCATCTTAGACAAAATACATTTCAATATGGAAAATAGGTTGTTTGGGAATATTGATGCTTCACCTCTCTCACTGCTTCAGCTGTCCTATGTCAAATTTGTACTCAGAACTCTTCTACAAAGTCAATAATAAATTTGGCAGTATTTCCTGCAACCATTAGAAACAAGATAATTAGATCTGGAACTTCAATCAGCTCTCCATATATAAACATTTTCTTTTCTTTCAGGCTGACCCTAAACAAAGTACAAATTAATGTTTTCACCCTCTCCCTCCTTTCATTAACTGGCAGTAAGCTTTCCCTTATCTAATATTATATAATATATTGGTTACCGGTTAATTTTCTTACAAGTTTAAGACTAGCACATTAGATACTGACTACATTTACAATGCTGCGGTCCTATTTTTCAGAGGATGCCAATTTTACTCAAATTAAATGTAAAGCATAATTATCTATAAGACACCACATCTTGCCCAAACCGGTTTGGCTCAGTGGATAGAGCGTCTGCCTGCGGACTGGAGGGTCCTGGGTTCGATTCCAGTCAAGGGCATGTACCTTGGTTGCGGGCACATCCCTGGTAGGGGGTGTGCAGGAGGTAGCTGATCGATGTTTCTAACTCTCTATCCCTCTCTCTTCCTCTCTGTAAAAAATCAATAAAATATATTTTTTTAAAAAGACACCACATCTTATTTTTATATCATTCACACTGAAAAACACTGAGAAAATAATGTGATTTTAAAGACTTTTTAAATGTTGAGCCCTAGCCAGTTTGGCTCAGTGGATAGAGCATCGGCCTGAGGACTGAAGGATCCCAGGTTCCATTCTTGTTAAGGGCACATGCTTGGGTTGCGGGCTATATCCCTAGTAGGGGGCGTGCAGGAGGCAGCCAATCAATGATTCTCTCATCATTGATGTTTCTATCTCTTTCTTCCTCTCCTTTCTTCTCTAAAATCAATAAAAATAGATTTTAAAATATAACAAATAAATGTTGGGCCATATATGCATATAGCAAGAAATAAATAATACAACTATATTTAGCTGGACTGAGGAGATGGATATTCCTAAACTATCACCATATGTCAATAAATACCCTCATTCAGTTAGCAAATTGAATAAATCATATAAAAAGATCCTGATAATGTGTTTGTTTCTTTAAAAGAAATTAAATATGGACTATGCTTATATCAGTTGCATTTATAGTAGTCTAGTTGGGTGTGAGAATCTTGGCAAGAACAATGTTTCGTGCATCTAAATATGAGCAGTCAGTATGTAAACTGTGTCAGCAAGTATTCGTTATGAGAAGTTTTCAGATGTGTTTACTCTTTAATATAAAATTTTTAAATTTACTAAATAATATTAAAATTATCTATAGTTTACCTCTTAAGATATAAGTATAGCATGAGATACCAAGGAATGCCAAAGTTTATTTTCAGATAGAAGATATATTATGCTTATTAAGATAATCATGAAAGTAGGAAGACACCTATTAAGCTATGACTTGTACAATAAAGTTTTAAATACTGATCACCAAAAATAATAAAAACTATTTCTCAATTTTATAAATCAAGTAATTTTCTATTTCTACATATATTAGCTTTTCATTTGATTAAAGTCAATTGCTTGCATATGAGAGTGAGTGTGTGTGTGTCTAGAATTTCACCCGATAAACACTGCATCTCCAGCATTCATATCTTGGGGTATGCTTTCTTTCCCTCAGCTAAAACACATTTCCATTTAATTAAAGTCAAACATTACTTGATTTCACATTAGAATTGTGATAATTTCTAAGTAAGTATATGGGTTTGCTTGCATCTAACACTACAGAGTGAGTTTCCTTTTGGCAAAAATTCCAAGAATTTCAAGATCTTCATTCAGATATTTAAAGTTAAAAATGTTGATTTAAATAAAGAGTAAAAATTCAATGGACCAATAATCTTGTTTCACCTTTGTAATAAGATATAACATGAGCAGTCTAATTTTAACTGCCATTATAGGAACTTCAACTTAAAAACAAAATAGGCCTACATGAGAACAAAGCTAGAGGTTTTACGTTATATAACTAGAGGTCTGGTGCAAGACATTCATGCACTTGGAGGGGCGGGGTCCCTCAACCCAGCCTGCTCCCTTTAGCAGTCTGGAATCTCTCAATGGATGTCCAACTGATGTCTTTAGGCCCGCTCCCCAAGGGACATCAGTCGGACATCCTTAGCTCTGCTGTGGAGACAGGAGAGACTCCTGCCACCGCCGCTGCACTTGCCAGCCATCTGCCTGGCTTGTGTCTGAGTGGCACTCCCCCTTCATTAGCATCTGCCCCCTTGTGGTCAGTGTGCATCATAGCAACCGGTACATCATAGCAATTGGTCATTCTGCCTGTCAGTTGATTTGCATATTACCCTTTTATTATATAAGATATTAGATGCCCAGTGCATGAAAATTCATACACTGGAAGGGGAGTTCCTCAGTCAGGCCTGCCCCCTCTCACAGTCCCGGGGAGCCCTCAGGGGATCAGGGGAAGGTGACGCCCCATCACACCTCTGCTGCTGCCACTGCCAGCAGTGAAAGCCTCAGCCAGACCTGGTTACCTGTGCCTCAGGCATCCCTGGGCAGTGGGGCAGCCAACAGCCAAGGCTTGCCTGCATCTTGGTCTGGCCTTGGGCAGCTGGGGGGCTGAGGGGACTGGGGATCTCCAGAAGCAGGGGTGCGGCAAGGCCGGGCCCACCTGGAGGCGGGCCCAGCCTTGCCGCGCATCTGCTGCCCCAGTGGGGCTGGGGGGACTGGGCACCGCCATCTTGTGGCTGTGGACGCCAACATGTTTGAGGGTGTGACAGTCAATTAGCATATTCCTCCTTATTGGCTGTGGGCACCGCCATCTTTGAAGACAGGTCAGTCAATTAGCATATTCCCACCTTATTGGCTATGAGTGCCGCCGTCTTTGAGGGTGAGACAGTCAATTAGCATATTCCCACATTATTGACATTGGGCACTGCCATCTTTGAGGGCAGGGCAGTCAATTAGCATATTCCCTCCTTATTGGCTGTAGGCACCGCCATCTTTGCAACAGTGTGAGGGTCGATTAGCATATTCCCTCTTTATTAGATAGGATTGCAAACCCATATTTTTCAGTTTTCAGAGTTTTTAGTCTGTATTTAATATTACAACTATGATATATGAATAGATGTGGCCCAGAAAATGAAATATTCTCACTAAAAAAATTATGATTGTTTTTTATTTTACTCACATTTATAGGCTAATTTTAAACTTATTATTATATTGTAATGTAAACATGAAACAAATAAAACATGACAGAAAAAAAAAACTTAAAACACACATGTACCTACATACATTAAATGACAGAATAAATATGTCCAAATATTAGAAAGTTTAAAAAATTTCAAAATTAATGGCCTTATCCAAATAATTATGAATAGGAGTGTAAACACAAGATAGGATAGAGTAGAATAGTCTAGCCTGGGCTAGGAAATACATCATACTTATATAAGTATTTATAATCTCTATCTCCTTTTACAATGTAAGCTTCATGAAAATATGCTGTTCATATTCACCATTGCATCATCATTGTCTTTAATGGTGCCTAGCAAGAGAACAGAAACTCAATAAATATTTGTTGAAGAAGAGGTAGAAAGGAAAAAAAATTCAAATGATTCCTCTCAAGTATACTAATGTTGATGATGAGTACTTCCTAAAAATACAGAAGTATTGGTAAGCAAAATCCTATATAAGAAAAGAGAAACATGCAAATTAGCTGTCCCTCCACTACACAGAAGCCATGCCCATCAGCCAATCAGGAGCGAGTATGCAAATTAACCCAACTAAGATGGTGGTGGCCACAGAGATGGAGCAAGCAGGAGGCTTGAGTTGCCCCGGCGATGGAGGAAGCCAAGCTTCCCGCCTGCCCTGGCCAGCCCTGGGCTACGCTCAAGACTACAAAGTTTCAATTATAGAAGATAAAAAAAGCCCAGAGGGGAAAAAAAAGACAAAAAGGAGAGGCTGGGAGCTTGGGTTGCCAGGGGGGTGGGGGCATGGCCAGCCTGAAAATGGCTCTCAGCCCCTCACCCAGGCTGGCCTGGCACCCCAGCAGGACCTCCACCCTGATCCAGGACACCCTTCAGGGCAAACCAGCCGGCCCCCACCCATGCACCAGGCCTCTATACTATATAATAAAAGGGTAATATTCAAATTGACCCTAACAGCAGAACAACTGGCAATGACTAGTCACTATGACACACACTGACCACCAGGGGGCAGATACTCAATGCAAGAGCTGCCCCGTGGTGGTCAGTGTGCTCCCATAGGGGGAGCTCTGCTTAGCCACAAGCCAGGCTGATGGCTGCCAGCATAGCGGTGGTGGTGGGAGCCTCTCCCGCCTCCTCAGCAGCGCTAAGGATGTCAGACTGCAGGTTAGGCCTGCTCCCCGCTGGCAAGTGGACATCCCTCGAGGGCTTCCAGGCTGCCAGAGGGATGTCTGACTGCCAGCTTAGGCCCAATCCCCCGGGGAGCGGGCCTAAGCCGCAGGTGGATATCCCCCGAGGGGTCCCAGACTGGGAGAGGGCACAGGTTGGGCTGAGTGAATCCCCAAGTGCACAATTTTTTGTGCACCGGGCCTACAGTATAAAATAAAAATCAAACAAAATATATCAAGTTGTAAAATGTTGACATTCTTCTTTTATTTTGTTGAATTTTTCTATTTTAACTTTTAGTTGAAATGCATTTAGGTATTTTATTTCTTTATCAGGTCAATTTCCATTAGTGATTCATGCTGAGAAATATATTTCTTAAACCCATATTCTATTAATTTTTACTTATACTTTTAAGTACTTTATTCTCCATAGTTTATTTTTATTATTTAAGTGTGTGGTTCTCCATATGATTTGTCATTTATAAATTATTAGAAACCTGGTGCATGGATTAGTGCACATTGAAAGGAAATTAATTAGAAAAAATATTTTAGAGGTCGGGTGAGGGACTGCGGGAGGGCTCCAGGGCATTTCTGACCCATCTCGCCCAGTCCTGATGAGCCGGACCGCAGCAGCAAGTTAACCTACCGGTCTGAGAGTCTGCCCCCTGGTGGTCAGTGTACCTCATAGCGACTGGTCGAACGGTCAAATGGTAGGTTGGACACTTCGCATATTAGGCTTTTATTATATAGGATTATTTCTATAGGGAATGAATATTCTTTAAGTATCCTAAATATTTTTTGAAGTTTAAAGTGGTACTCATTTAGCATAGATATGTAAAAGTAAAAGCACATGCATACAAATGAAAACACACATAAATTCTTTCATTCCTACGATTCCAGCTCCTACTCGTTCGTATTGACTTTTCCATCAATTCTTGAGAAGGACCAACAACAAGCCACCATCTCTAAATTGTGAACGTGAATAGTGAAGAGTTTAATTATATCTTCTTGCTGGTTCAATAGTCAAATTGACATGAAACAGATTAAGAGGAGAAAATAACCAATCTTTTGACATATGCTCTGTAAGATCAGGGGACCCACCCCACCTAACTGGACAATTGAGGCTTATATGCCATTCAGAGTAAGGAGAGGGAGACAGGTGTCTGAAAGTTCAGAAGGGCAAGTAATCAATTCACAGGCAGATAAGAAAGCAAAAATTTGGTAAATAAATTATTGCTGAACCATGATAAACAATGGGGCACAGAGGGGAGTCTAACAGACAGACTTTGTTAAATTCCTCCCTGTCTGCCACATTTAGTTCATATTATGCTAAGGTGGTAGTTTCCTTTCTTGAAGCAGGCTTTTCTACAGGAATTCCTTTAAGCAGGTAAGAAGGGTAAAAGGCTCTGCTTGAATCTTTTGTTTCTTAAAAATACACCAGTTTAAAATAATCAATACCCCCCACAAAAGGCATATTTTAGAGTGATAAACTCTGCTTCCCCTCATCCTCAAATTTGTTCAAATATAATGAAATTAAACTTTCACTTTGTAAATTTCACAAGAAAAAAAAAAGACCATCATTTCATGAGATTTTATAAATGACACATTCCAAAACTTAATGTTATCAACTTTATCAGTAAGACTCCAAGGTCGACATATTTTTAAACACTTGAAATGCACATTGTATAAATAAACTCAGGACTGGCAGTGACAGTGCCTGTGGAATTCACTGCCTGTCTTCCCTGGAAATGAGACTGACTGATAATTCTTCTATGCTCTCAATAACTAAACTCCACTAATGTGAACCCAAGTCTGTAAATTATATTTTATATGTAGCTGACTGGTAAGCAAATCTGATTTCATGCAAATATTTTGAAGTGGATTAGTTGATGGAGAAGCCACATCTGAATGCTAATAACATGCTTCTATATATACACAGTATGAAAACTCCCTCAATCCACAGGGAAGTGTCAGCATTAATAAAGCAATGTCATGCTATACCTCCCCCATACCTGGCCTATAGTGACATGAAAAATTATAATGGTAGAAATACAGAACTTCTCAGATATAAATAACCTTACTGTGTTATGAAATTTTTAGCAGGAAGAGGTAACTAAAGAGAAGGAAGGAATCAACTGCAAAGAATATTATTGCCATCTATTGACAATGGGATTCGTGATAAAATGTAAAATGTATTTTCTTTATGTAATTTTGGGTGTCCTACTGAATAATGGCATATCAGTATGCAGAAAAATAATTCTGATTTAGAAGGTATAGATTTGGGGATGATAAATGGATATTTATACTACCTCAAACATTTTAGAAGCTTTTTAGAATATATTCTATGGTGGTACATATCATAGTTTGAACATTTTGTAACATAACTGATGAAAGCTTTTAAAAAGCTGCTAAACATTTCTTGTGGAGGGTTAATGTTCACACTCCAAAATCCGACTATCAAAATTCCTTCCTCAGAACAGTTACTAGGTAAAAAGTGGTAGTTTAATATTTATTGCATTCCCAAACATGTCTCTGTTTTATCAGCTAAATGATTTTATTTTAATTAAATGCTATGTATATACCTCTGTGTTTTCAGGGCAAGGGACACTTTTCCTTACCCCTTTAGTTCTTCTGGCTGGTTCAATAATTCAAATGACATACAGGAGATTAATAGGAGAAAATGAAATTTTAATACGTGAGCATGGGAAATTCACATAAGCATGAAAATTCCAAAGACAGTGAGGTAAAATGCGGTATATATGTCATTTTTGACTAAGAAAGGAGAGGGAGGCAATTCCTAGGTAGATAAGAAAGAGCATGCATTTGGTAAATAAATTCTTTCAGGGCTACACATGAACAATGAGAATCTAGGGAACAGAATTTTGCTTGGATCCTTGCTGACTGCCACATTTAATTCAGATGTGTTAAGGCAAATGTGCTGAGGTGAATATGTCAAGGTTTCTATCGGAATCTCTTTAGGAAGGTAAGGGGGAGATTTACTAGTAAACAAAAAAATTCTTCTTGAGTTTGTTAGGCCTTAATTGTATTCAGCTCGAAATAATCTATAGGCCAGGGTGGTGCATTCTGGAGAGACTTACTCCCTACACACACTGTGTACAAGTTAAATACTTCTACAAAAAGAGTTACAGAAAGTCAATCTAATAAGGGGTCTTTTAGGGAATGCAGACTATTGCACTTGTTATGCTTGCCTAACAGTCTAACTAAGAACAAAGATAATTGACTAGGGGATGAAGACACTGCAAGTGCTCAAAATCTTAGAAGGGTAACATCCCCGAGACAAAGAATTCTCTCACCCTAGTCGGTTTGGCTCAGTGGATAGAGTGCTGGCCTGTGGACTGAAGGGTCCCGGGTTCTATGTGGGTCATCAGGTGTGACTGGGGTCAGGGGCACGTACCTCGGTGGCAGGCTACTTAGGAGAGGCAACCAATCAGTTGTGTCTCTCTCACATCAATGTTTCTCTCTCTCTCTCTCTCCCCGCCCTTCCACTCCTAAAAATCAATGGAAAAATATCCTCAGGTGAGGATTAACAACAATAAAAAAGAATTATCTCTCTTTTGTTCCTCATGCTTCCTTCCTGCTTCCTTACACTTGCCCGTGCTCCCTCCGTAGCCTTGTGGTCCTAGAAGCCACATGGCCCACTGCCTTTCGGACCCCACATGCAATGGGCTGCAGCTGAGAATACAAGCTACTATAACCTAGTCAGAGCTGGACTGGACTGTGCAAACATGGAGCAAAAACTCTGGGCAAGGGCTTTAATCCTAGCTCTGCAGAAGACAAACTGGGACGTTTTCCACGGCAGGATGGAGGGAGATGGGACTTTGGAAACTCGGGGGTTTAATTCTCCAGAGATAAAGCTTTCCATGCTACCTCATCCTCCTGTGGAAACCTCAAGTGCTTATTCATGAAGCACCCAAGAATCTCTCTTCCACCAGCAACAGGTGGGGATACAGGGGACACCTCACTGATAACATAATCTCATGTTAACCTACTTAATCTTGCAAAAATAATCTGCTGTATCCATGAGAAAGGTTTGAAAGTTTTGCTAAGCCTCCTCTCTTTGCATTGACCTGGTTTTCATTAACCATTGCCATCAGCTCCAGTGTCTGGTCTTCCATTCTACTGACACATATTAATACATAAATCATAATTTAAATAAATGCAAATATCTGCCTGTAAAATATATACATTCCTATAAACAAAATTATGAGAAAGGGATAAAAGGGATAAATCAGCTTTATACCTAAAATCTATCTGAGAACGTTAAAACCCTGGGCACATAACTTAGGACATAGTTTCATACTCCTATAAAGAACTAAGACTGAACATGATGCTCTAGTATCATTGCTTCCTCCATATGTGTACTGGTACATGCATGGCCAAGAAAATAACTGTATCTAGTTTTTCAAACTCATTACACATTTACAGAACAAAAGAAACTAATTATATACATTGGATTATTTTAACCGAGTGGCTGCTATCAAGAACATTGGCCTGAAATCCTTTCACAATATAAGTTCGTATGTTGCCTTCTTCTAATACTTCAATTTCAGAGATAGTGCTGGTTTCCTGTACATTGAGATGTGTTCCATTATCCTGCTAAGGGAGTTGCAATTGTTAGTTTAGGTGGAATGATAAGTAATCATGGAAACTGATGGTGATTGTAAAAGCCATTCTAAACCTATTACAACAAAGCCATTTAAAGTAAACTCTAGCAATAAGATTAGATTCCTCTCAGAACTAGGTTAAGACCAAAGGCAAAGAAAGGCAATCTGAAATTGTACCTATTTTGTAACTGGATGTGTATAAACTATAAACTACAAGAAGAGTTTACACCATGATAGAAGAGATTTCTTTTTTCTTTTCTGACATATCTTTTAAGATAATTCAATTACTATTTTTGCTTATTTGAAATTTTGGAAAATTTTATAAGATTTAGTTAAAGCTTTAATTAAATATAATGCAAAAATTAGTTGTTTTTTTGTGATAGCTGATTTGATATACTTGAAAAGAGAGCACACAGAGGTGTGTGTGTGTGTGTGTGTGTGTGTGTGTGTGTGTGTATTGGTACCTGTTTTCTTCCTCGGCATAGAAAAAGCAGGTTTTATGAGGTCCTTATCGAAAGGAAAAGAAATATATTGCCTTATTCATCACATTAAATGTGCTCTATTCACAGAGTCAATAGGTACATTTCCAACTTCTGAGATTTCATCTATGCTTCAAGGTCCCAAATGACCTCCAAGTATCCTCCCATTTTCTGCCAAAATATCTGAAAAATAAATAGATATTCTAATTGTGGACATATTATTCCAAACAGCAAAGGATATTACATTTTCTTTTTCTTTATGAGGCTTTAAAACTTGGCAATGGTTCGAGTACAAAAGAATAAGACAAGTTATTTCTTTGCCTTATGGAGCTTAAAATTTAGTATGGGCAATTCTATAAGGATACATATGAATATACAATGTACAATCATAAAGATAACATTCATCTGAGTTCCAGTTATGCACCAGGGACTGTGTTATGCATAAAAACATTTGATAAAGATTTTACAGCGGAAAATATAAATAAAGGTCAGGAATATTAAGTAACTTGATAAAAAAAACAATCAGCGATATAAAAGAGAAGTGCACCCACAAATAAAATCAATTAATTTAAATGTCTATGTTCCTAACTACTAAGCTCTTCTGTTTTTAAGAGATTCCAAATAAGAAGCACACCAGGGCTACCCAAACCATGAACAGTATATTATTTGAAATAAGTAGGAGTCTGGGGCAGATTTTTTTAAGAAAGTGACATTTACACTTTACATGGAACCTAAAAAAGCTGTAGGCAGTGGAAGGTACAATGCTAAGCAGAAGGAACATAGTGAGTGGTGGTGCAGATTTCATACAAAACATGGTGGCTTTAGAAAGTTCAATGTCCAATTTCAGGCAATTTGAGTTAAAAAGTAACTCAGTCACATTTGTACAAGTGGCATGGTCAAATGTTGGAAATGGAATACTTTGACTAAAAGATTGGACTTTAGTATGTGGACAAGGGAAGTGTACTGAATATGTTTAAATTTCAGTTAAAATTTCTTTGGGGATAATTAATTTGCCAGCATTATGTCAGATGATGCTTGAGAAGGCCTACATGAAAGACTTAAGCTTACTCAAAACCTCTCTATGTAGACCTGACTCATTAGCACGATTCAAATCATTCTCCAGATTAGTTTACTCATCCTTCCAAGATCTCTAACAATATGAAGGGGAGAGGGGAAGGAAAGTTGGAAGAGTTAAGAAATGGAATTTGGGGAGGTTTTCAGTTGACTTGAAAAGCTTGGGTCCAATGACAAAATCAGTTGAACCATCATGATTCTTTGAGTTCCAGTCTTCTTCCAGAGATAAGAACACCCTCATCACTTCTAGCAATATCACAAGAGATGGAATTATAATCATCTATGGCACTAGTCAAGGATTTCACTGGTATTCTTTCGAGAGACCCATGGTTTGGTTAGATGAGAAAAGAGTAAAGAATATTCATGGCTGTTTAATCAATGTATTTCAAATTAAATAAAACAACAAACAGACAAAAAGACTTAACTACTACTATTCTGCAGCTTGCTCACCCTCAGCTAGAGAGAGAGAGAGAGAGAGAGAGAGAGAGAGAGAGAGAGAGAGATTACTTTATGCCAGGCATTGTTCTAAGCACATATTAGAGTAACTCATTCAACTATCTGAGAGATTTAAAATTATTCTTATATTACAAAAATGGTAACTGAACCACAAGGGGATTATGTAACTTTCTGTAATTACACAGCTAAAAATTATAAAGGAGTTGGGATTTGAATCCAGGCCAAGTGGTTGCAAAATCTGTGCTCCCAACTGTCACACTATGCTTTCTTAGGTAAGTGCTAAGAACACCAGAATTTTGTCTATTTTATTCCCTACTGGATTCTCACTCTCTAGAACCATGTCTGGCACATAAATGGTCGCTATTGACAGATTGTGTGAGAGAACCTGAATGTAAGCATACACCAGACAAAATGTAGATCCCTTGTTTAGAAATTCTGTGTTACATCCGGGCATCAAAAGTGAATGGGTAAAAACCAAGGCTAAGACATCAATATAGTCACAAGGGGCAAAGAGCTTCACTACTTGTTCATGAACAGAAAATGGAAGTTAATGACAGGATCTGGGAATACATAATTCTATATTAATAGATTTCTTTGAATACAGATTTTATTGTTTAGTTGTATATAGTTAAATCTACTGTAATCGTTTGTTTTAGATATTCTTTTTATTTTTATTTTATTTTAAATTTCAGAAATAAATATTCAACCCTAAAAAATTGATTAGGTATTTTAAAAAGTATCTGAGTAAGAAGAAACCAAGAATACTTAAGGTCATGTTTATATTGCTCATAAAATACATTTTATTATCACAGCTTATAAAATGATATTTGTTTCTGGTCAAACTTAGACCTCTTACCCTATAGATTTCTCAGTTTATGATAGAAAAAAATTTTTTCACCCAATTGTCTTTAAATACTTTCAAATAAAATTACATTAAGTATATTATGTTTAATATTTCCCATACGATATAATTTTCTGCATTTAAAGGGTTCATAGTTTGGAAAAAATATCAAAGAAAATCAGTACATTAAATATTTTTGTTAAATATTGTAAGTTTCCGTAGCTAAACTAATGATATTTTTAATGATATAAAAAATGCCATGTAGGAGTCAATTTACTGAGCCTTATTTCAATTAAGTAAATTTCTATTAACTGGGACCTATTAACTTCACTGAGCAAATGAAAATTTATTTTTAAATACTTACAAAGTTTATATACATAAACCTGGAACTTTCATGCAAATCTAAAAGTTATCAGACTTTTGCAGCAAAGACTTACGGTACTCTGACAAATACAGTTTCTATAAAATACGGTTAAAACATTTTTGATCAACATAAAACTTTCAGATCACTGCACAATTATCAGGTACTTCCTTTACAAAAAAATAGATTCTACAGAAAGTTCTATTCCGTAATAGAATATCTGAGAGCCTTAAGTTTTCAAATTTATAGGAGACCTTAAATATAAAGCTTGCCTTTTTCAATATATAGAGGAAATTTTACTGTTCAGAAGCTACATTTAAGGGGAAAGCATATTATTTAGGGATCCTGGTGATGAAAACATGAGTGGAGTCTCCAAGATCAATAGAGGCAGTAGGTAAAATAATGCCATGAAAACCAAGGTAGAGATGCTATTTCTGAAAAGATGTTACAAAGCTAATATATTAAAGTTGCGTGAGTAGGGGTGGCATTTGGAAATTGGGATGAAAATAATAAATTGTAGTGGAGGAGGCACCTTGTTTTCAGAATAACATTTCCCTCAAGCTGGTTATTTTAATATATATCTTCTCTTTTCCCTTAAGGGGAAAAAAGCTCTTTGAAACTTCAGACTGTGTACCATGCTCACAGTGAAATGTAAAACAAAGTAAAAATATTTTATTTATTTTTTAAAATACGTTTTTATTGGTTTCAGAGAGAAAGGGAGGAGAGAGAGATAGAAACATTAATGATGAGAGAGTCATTGATTGGCTGCCTCCTGCACGCCCCCTACTGGGGATTGAGCTCACAACCCAGACAAGTGCCCTTGACCAGAATCAAACCTGGGACCCTTCAGTCCTCAGGCTGACACTCTATGCACTGAGCCACATTGGCTATGGCTAAAAATATATTTTAAATAAAAATACAGCACTTCTTTTTTGAGCCATTCTTGTTTAACTAAATGTTCTTAGCATTAAAAAGTATGGCAGTCTGATATTACTAACTATGCAAGTTTGCAAGTGAAGTTTAAGAATATACTGAAACAGTTCAGTAAAGATTTTGCTGTCTTTTGTTCTTTTGTTTGTCTTTGCAATAACAAGGTGTACTATATATAATAGAAAATAAAAAGCTGTTATCAAAAATATACAGACGGTCTAGGTTCTTACATTCTTCCCCTGGACCTAATTTATTGTTTGACCTTCTTCAAATAACTGCATTTTTGGACCAACGTATTTCTCAACTTTAAAATGGGTAGACATCTATATACATAAAAGCCTAAGTGACCGAATGACCAAATGACCGCATGACCGAACAACCAGTTGACCAGTCGCTATGACGTGCACTGATCACCAGGGGACAGATGCTCAATGCAAAGGATTGGGCTCCCTCCTGTCTTATTGGGCCTGTGGGGATCAGGCCAAAATCAGGTATCTGACATCCCCGGATGGGTTCCGGATTGTGAGAGGGAGCAAGCCAGGCCAAGGGACTCCACTGGTGCACTAATGCATGCACTGGGCCTCTAGTTAAAAATAAAACCAACTTCAAGTGGCTGTTGTTGAATAAATAAGTGGTAAAAAAATTTGCTATTATTTTATTGCACATTTTCACATATTTCCAAGTATGCCCAGTACTTAATCTGTACCTTTGTATTTTTTAAAATATATTTTTTATTGATTTTACAGAGGAAAATAGAGGGAGAGAGAGATAAAAACATCAATGATGAAAGAGAATCATTGATCGGCTGCCTCCTTCATGCCCCTACTGGGGATTGATCTCATAATACGAGCATGTGCCCTGACCAGGAATTGAACCATGACCTCCTGGTTTATAGGTAGATGCTCAACCACTGAGCTACACCAGCTGGGCTAATCTGTATCTTTTAAAATAAGCTCTCTGAAATATCTTTCCCTGTTACTTCATCAGACCAACGCTTGCATCATACCTTTATCAATTCTGTTTCCCAATAATTCTCTGGGGAACACATTTCAGTTTGTTTTCGACTTTACATATTAATCTCTATCAGAAGTCAGGATTCATTGATATCAAACCTCTGTTTGAAATGTGCCCATGATTCCTTCTTTTATAAAAATGAATTGTTTGAGCTGTTTATTACAGCAGTCAGATTATTCCACATTTGATTTCAGCTTCTACATTCATTAATGCATTGCCTTTTGGTTGATGCCAGGGTATGAAAACAAACAAACAAAACATGGTAGTAAGGCTCCCCAGACTGGGGTAAACAAAAAGCTTGCTTGCCTACAAGGGAACTCTAACCGATCTAACTTCGAGGCTTCCTTCCCTGAAGCCTAATGGTACTAACAGTGCTGTGTGCTTGAATCACAGGGAGAATCCCACTCCCTACAGTCCAAAGGTCCTACCAATCCATCCTTCTAAGCTTTGTGATTTCCACCTCAGTTCTTCCATGGAAGCTGTGCTTTCTGCTAGGAATGCCCTTTGAATTCCCCTAGTGTCAAGAAAGATGAGGGGAGGGAAGATGAAATGTTATTTTCCCATGAATCATTTCCAAAATCTCTCATTTGAAATTAATTTTCTCTCCTCTGTTCCTTAGCACTTTGCATTGCAGACTTACTTTGCCTTACATTGTTTCATGTTTGTTTCTCTTTCATCACATTAAGCAAAACATAAATCAGGGCTTGTGTTTTATTCATCCTTTGATCTCATACAGTGCCAGTAACTATGTCCTTTTATGAGATAAACAGTAGATATTTTGCTCAATTATTTGAAAGGCAGAATAAACAAATTTCTACACAGATTTACTGTGAAGAAATCTGAGGCCAGCATAAGTTTTACATCTTTGAGGAAAACTTTTCTTTCTGACTTGGCTCTTGTACTATTATTTATTTTCTATTTCTGTTTAGAAGTTTCCCAATAATGAGAATCATTCTACTTTTCATTAATTTTTACTGGAAGCTAGAGAGAATTATTGATCTATACATATAAAAGTCTTTTAGCTTATGAACATTATATTTTATTAAATTTAGAATTTATTTCTGCTGCATACACTCAGAACTATTTTTGAATATTAAGTATTCATATATATTTTTGCATCTAATATCCAGATTCTTTATATCAAATTTCACCAGTGCCACTACTGCTGCTTATCACAGTTTATGGCACATTCTCAGTGCTCAAATAATGGAATGAATGAATGAATTGTATAAAATTAAGACATTTTTAAAAATTTAAAGGAAATAGATGAAAGGAAATAAAATTTATTCCCCAAAATATTTAAACCTGTTTATGATAGCCCAATTGATTCAGTTTTCTCTAAAGGCAGAAAACATTAATTTTAAATGATTCACCTTTCAAATTATTGAAAACAATAAAATATGCATACTTCTAAAATATCCAACATTAGTCAAGTGAAAGCAGTTAATGTTTCTAAAAGTGTTCAATCTACATTACCACAATTTGGCAAAGGCATTTATTGGAAAGTAGGACATTTTATGGCTCTTCGTACTATTAATAAATTTCACTAATAGGGGACACATTCCAATCTGAATTATTTAAATATTAATCATTCTTACCATCTATCAGCTACTGTAGCAGCTATCTTGAAATAAATTGGTTTCTCTCTACTTTGACTGGAAGCTAGAAACGCTTAGATATTTAAATATCATAAATATTTCTATTATTAAAACTCCTACTGGCAGTACCAGCGGGGAGAATCTGAAAAGGCCAGAGGACTCCAAAGTAACTCACTCTAAGAGAAATTGCACTTTGAGCGTGTGAACATGTAGCCAGATACAAAGTTGGGATACTGTTATGGTCTACAGGTCCACAGCAAAATCTGGTGTACTTGTTTTTACTTGTCAGTTTGACATGATACACTCATAAAGCATTCTTAAAGATAACTGAAAACAGCAAACACCACAGCAATTTAAGGATTCAATGCAATTCCTATCAAGATACCAATGGCATATTTTACAGAAATGGAAAAAATATTCCAAAAATTTATATGGGGCCACAAATACCCTAAATAGCCACAGTAATCTTGAGAAAGAAGAAAAAAGTTGAGGTATTAAAATTCCTAAAAATAAACTCATATATTTATCTAAGAAATAGAATGTTTTAAGTTAAATAGAATCATAGAATATGATTTTTAAGGAATATGTAAACTTTCTCAAATAGATGATTGATCAGAAGAGATAACAAAGGAAATAAAGGAATATATCTGTTTCACCAATTAGATTGTAACTAGAAGCAAGAAGTGTTTAAAATACTACTCCCAAAATGTCTCTCCTTTCTTTTCTCTCCTCCTCCACCCCAAACATACATATTCTAGAATATATACATATACTAGAATATTTAAGATATATTACATATATTATCCTATATAATAAAAGGCTAATATGCAAATCGACCGAACTGCAGAAGGACTGGTTGCTATCATGCGCACTGACCACCATATACTCAATGCAGGAGCTGCCTCCTGGTGGTCAGTGTGCCAGAAGCTGGACTCACAGCTGGCAAGTACAGTGGTGGTGGTGCGAGCCTCTCCCGCCTTTGCTGCATTGCTAAGGTGGGGAGCGGGCCTAAGCAGTCAGTCAGACATCCCCCAAGGGCTCCCGGACTGCAAGAGGGTGCAGGCCAGGCTGTATTTCATGCACCGGGCCTCTAGTATCTAAAGAAACCTGAAACACTAATTTAAAAATATCTACACTAATAAAAGAGAAAAATGGTAATTAGCATACGACCGCTACCCTTCCGATTGGCTAATCAGTGTATCCTTATGCAAATTAACTGTCAGCCAAGATGGCGGCCGGCAGCCAGGCAGCTGGAAGCGAACATGAGGCTTGCTTGCTGCAGTGACTGCAGACTCCAACGTTCCCCACCTGACTTGCCGGACTCTGAGCTGGCAGTTTGAAACATTCTAACAAATATAGCCGGCTGGGATCTCAGAGCTGAAGTTATACATTGTTTCGATTATAGAACGGCAAACAAACGAGCAGCGGAAGCCTCAGAGCTAGAGCCAGAGCTAAAGCTGGCCCAGAAGAAAAAAAGAAAAAAGAAAAAAAGGAGTGGTTGGGAGCTTCAGTCAAAACCCCTAGCCTGAAAGCAGTCCTCAGCCCCTCACCCAGACTGGCCAGGCACCCCAGTGGGGACCCCCACCCTGAAGGGTGTGTGACCAGCTGCAAACAGCCATCATCCCCTCATCCAGGCTGGCCAGGCACCCCAGTGGGGACCCCCACCCTGATCCAGGACACCCTTCAGGGCAAACCAGCCGGCCCCCAGGCCTCTATCCTATATAGTAAAAGGGTAATATGTCTCCCAGCACCGGGATCAGCGGAGCCGTGAGGCCTCCTGGCACCAGATCAGCGTGACAGGGTGCAGCGCCCAAACCCCCTGATCGCCCTGCGGCTCTGTGTGTGACAGTGTGTGGCGTCCCAACCCCCTGATCAGCCCTGCTCTGTTTGTGACAGGGGAAGGCGCCCCAACCCCCTGATCGGCCCTGTTCTATGGGTGATAGAGGGTGGCGCCCCAACCCCCCTCCACGGACCTTGCTCTATGTGTGACAGGGTAGAGCCATAACCTCCCCATTGGCCCTGCCCTGAGTGTGACAGGGTGCAGCGCCCCAACCACCTGATCCGCCCTGCTCTGTGTGTGACAGGGGGCAGTGCCCCAACTCCCCTATTGGCCCTGCTCTGTGAGTGACAGGGGGAAGCGCCCCAATCCCCTGATTGGCCCTGCTCTGTGCATGACAGGGGGGAGCTCCTCAACCCCCTGATCCGCCCTGCTCTGTGCATGACAGGGTACGGAGCCCCAACCCCCCTGATGGGCCCTGCTCTGTGAGTGACAGGGGGCAGCGCCCCAACC
>NW_005871101.1:6643211-6717705 GCF_000147115.1 Myotis lucifugus
CCTGCTCTGTGTGTGAAGGGGGCGGTGACATGGATTCCCCTATGGGCCCTACTCTGTGCGTGACCGGGGGGAGCTCCCCAACCCCCTGATGGGCCCTGCTCTGTGCGTGACAGGGGGGAGCTCCCCAACCCCCTGATGGGGCCCTGCTCTGTGCGTGATGGGGGGGGGGGGCAGTGCCCCAACCCCCTGATTGGCCCTGCTCTGTGAGTGACGGGGGGCAGCGCCCCAACCCACCTGATGGGCCCTGCTCTGTGAGTGACAGGGGGCAGCGCCCCAACCCCCTGATTGGCCCTGCTCTGTGCATCACAGGGGGTGGCGCCCCAACCTCCCCATTGAACCTGCCTTGAGTGTGACAGGGGGCGGTGCCCCAACCCCCCAATCAGCCCTACCCTGAGCGTGACTGAGGGTGGCATCGCAACCTCCCAATCCACCCTGCTCTGTGCATGACAGGGGGCGGCGCCCCAACTCCCCAATCAGCCCTGCTCTGAGCCCGACCAGGGGCTGCACCTAGGGATTGGGCCTGCCCTCTGCCACTCAGGAGCAGGCCTAAGCCAGCAGGTCGTTATCTCCCAAGGGGTCCCAGACTGCGAGAGGGCACAGGCCGGGCTGAGGGACCCCCTCTTCCCCCCTGAGTGCACAAATTTTTGTGCACCGGGTCTCTAGTTCTATATAATAAAAGGTTAATATGCAAATCGACCAAACGTTCGTACAATTGGTTGCTATGACACATACTGACCACCAGAGGGCAGATGCTCAATGCAGGAGCTTCCCCCTGGTGGTCAGTGCACTCTCACAGGGGGAACACCTCTCAGCCAGAAACCAGGCTTACAGCTAACGAATGCAGCAGCGGTGGTGGGAGCCTCTACTGCCTCTGCGGCAGCACCAAGGATGTCCGACTGACAGGTTAAGCCTATATATATATATATATATATATATATATATATATATATATATATATGCTGCCCTGTGTTTATTGAAGCATTATTTATGATAGATAATATTTAGAAGCAGTCCAAGTATCCATCAGCAGATGAGTGGATAAAAAAGCAGTGGTATATTTACACAATAAAATACTACTTGTCCATATAAAAAAAGAAATAAGTCTTACCTTTTGTGATAGCATGGATGAACCTGGAGAAGATTATGCTACATGAAATAAGCTTGTCGGAGAAAGACAAATGCCATATGATTTTACTTATAGGTGTGATCTAGTGAACAAAGATAAGCTAACAAATAAAATAGAAATAGATTCAAAGATACAGAGAACAGACTGTCAATTATTAGAGGAGAGGGAGTTTGGCAGCCTGGGTGAAAAAGGTTAAGGGATTAAAGGCAAAGAAAAACCCTCATTGACACAGACAACAGTATGGTTATTACCAGAGGGGAAGGTGGGTGGGGGCAGGTAGAAGAGGGTTAAATGGGAATAAATGGTTTCAGAAGGAGACTTGACTTTTGTTGATGAACACACAATACAACATATAAATGATGTAAACGTGCATGGAAATATGAATCTTAACTAAAAAATCAATAGAAACAAACCCAGGATTGATACAGATAATAAAATTAGTAATAGTGGTAGTAAAAATATTCAAATAATAATGATGATAATAAATTATATTTAAGTGTTAAACATGTATCAGCATTTGGCTAAGTGATTATCATCCATCACTTAAGGTAATTATTTAAAAAAAATACCTTTAGAACACAATTATTTTCCCATTTTAAATTGTATCAAAAACCCAACCATAACACACAAGTCCAACATGGCTGAAATGAGACTGATTCTCAAGTCTAGCTGTCTGACATGTCTAACATATGTGCTTAATTACTTACCTATATTACTTTAGTCATTTAAATTTATACAGCTATTCACTTATTTTGAATATTTTCTAAAGTGATATGAATTAGTAGAAGCAAATAATGGCATTTCACAATGTCTGTCAACATTCTTAGGAAAGCTTAAAGACTATTAATTTACAACTTTACTTTCACCAAGTTTTAAATAAGTCGATCAAATAGCCAATTACAACTCTATAGGACAAGATAATGAGCAATATCTTTTTTTATTTAAATGTTTTTTAAAGTATTCTAAAGAATACAACTAACCACATATAATTGACAGATACAATTTCACAGCATATATCACATGTGAATAGAAAGATATGATACTAGCCCTTTAAAAAAAGCCCCTGTATTTTAATCTTGGCTTTATCTCTCCAAAGCATGTCTTGCTTCTTTTGCTAGATTTTACATTTTACAATGGTTTCTCTGGGAATAACATTTGGAATTAGCATCTCCAATTCCCATCCCACAGCCAGACTATCAAAATGTCAAGATTATCAAGATTAAATTCAGGATTTTGGCATTGCTAACAATTGGCCAAAGACCAGTTTATATGAACACATAATAGTTTATAAACTTTATGAGTGATTAGGAAAAAATTGTGAATAGCAAAATGCATTATTGAGAAGCTAAAAGTCAAATAATTCTTATACTTAAAGAATTTAGATGGGGAACAAAAAAAAGAAGAATATAAGGATGACAGTGATTATATCAGTGGTTTTTGAACCATGTATGTGGTTAAAAAAGGTACAAATACACAAACAGATATGTATTCATAGAGGTGAAAAGATTAAATAAAACGGATTAGATGATGAAGTTTACTTGATGTTAAAATGTATTCAACTGTTTTACTATTTAAAATTTACATTTCTTTATGCACTATATAATAAAAACTTTTAGATGATTATTTCCAGTTAATTTTATTTAAAATATCAGAAGAAGTACTAGAAATATAAAGTTATGAAAGAAAATAATGCCTGACAAATTCTAAACACCAACCTTTGTTCATTTAAAAATTATAACACATTTGATTCACTTCAAAAATTTCCAGCCAGTCCTCTCATTTGCATAATTTAAATGGTTCTACTGAAAAATGAATACACATAATATTTGAGTTTCAAATTATATCTAAATTAAAAAATAATAAAATAGAATTGTAGGTTAAGTAGAGATGATTATAATTAAAAGATAATATCTCTACATAATGTAGTCTGTCTATATATTTTAATTTCTTAGAAGAAGGCTATGCATTTACTTTTAACTTTGGTCAAAAGTAATTGTTTCCAATAAAAATTAGTGAAATTATTTCCCTCGTAGAAATCATCCATGAATCAATAAAATAGTGAAGATAAGTTTCTAAGAGAAAAATTCTCATGATATTAATGTTCTTTAAATTATTTTTCCAAAGATATAAGACTGCATTTATATTATTGTATAGACTATTCTGTATTTGAAGATAGTTGATATAAATTAGATCAGCTTATTTATCAACATGTCCACATAGCAGAAAATATACCAATATGAAAAATGCTTTTCTACTGACTCATAGAAGGAAGATAATGCCACCAGGATTTGTTTTGTTTTGATTTACCATAACAAATTAGTAAATAGAGTACAATTTTTAATCATGATAACAAAAAATTATTTGTATTGCTTATAGTGTTTGTGAAGGGATTTTTAGTAATGAAATAGTGCTAAATGACATTTTTTTCTTCTTAAATGCAGATATAATTTTCTTAAGGTTTAGTAACCAGCATAACAAATTGGCAAGTTCTCTTTCCCAAGTTTTACTGACTATAGGCAACTTATTGTATAATATTAAAATAAACAAAAGGCTAAAGACTTTCAAAGATAAGAGGTTAAAGTTTAATAGCAAAGAATGTGTTCTTCCCCCAATTAAAGCCTTCAACATCAACAACCACCACCAAATATCTTTATTTCTTAACCTTTATTGTATGATTTCTTAATGAAAAACCTTTCTCATACAGGCACTAACCTAGATATAAGTATGTGGCCACACATAAAAGTGGCCATATTTACAAAGAAGTTTACAAGCCTAAGAGTTTCCACACAAATCTACCTATTAACCCAGGAATAACATGTGTCATTTCTATCTTTTGACGAAAGGGAAAAAGCTGAATATGCATGAATATATTAAATACACTTCAATACTGAGTTGAATATATGTTTACCTTTGAGACTAAGCATCAGCTCAAATATATCTCACTACACTACTTTTGCAGTTTTCAACAATCATTGGGGACTATTAATTTTCTGGAAGCTCACCAGGATATGGTGTATATTCTGCAAGACAGGATCAACAAAAATTAAATGCTGCAGGTCTCTTAAATCACAGAGTTTGGATTACTACATATTCCTATTACTTAAAAGTATTTTATTGAGGTCATTTTGAACTAGAATTTGGACAGTTGAGGGAATTGTTTTAAAGAAGGTAAAGAGAAAAATATTATTTCAGTTAGGGCATAGTATAAATATAGTTCATGATGAAGTGTAAGGCATGCACTATAAGATCATAGCATAAACCAGTCTAGTACTAAAACAGCTCTGCCGAGAAGAAATAGGAAATAAGTTTGGATGGCTTCCAAACAGTTACTCTTCCTCCCTCATGTAAGTCCTTGTTCAGTTCTTGTTCAAAATATCAATTTATAATTCTGCTCCACTTCTTTCCTTTATCCTTCATTCTAAAGGATTCCTGACCAGTCCACTTAATCATTGTGGAGTTTGGCAGCTGGCTCAAAGTTAGGATGATCATGCAAGTTGTATTCAAATTAGTAACATTTGAGAGTGACAGAGAGTGTTATTGATAATTATGACATGACATCAGGTATAAGCCAGGTTGTTGCAGGTAAACAATTATATATGAACACCCTATTCATTTTGGGTTTTATCAAAACTGGCCTACCAACTTGAATTCAGCCATATTGTCCTTCACATTTAAACATATATGACAAGAGATACACCCTGGAGTGTTGACATCATTAAAAACAGTCTCACACTAAAAAAGGTTTAATCCCTAATATACTGATAACTACCTCCCATTCATCTATGATCTCACTTTCAGGCCACTAAACACATTAAACTCAATAATTACTATACCTATATTCCCTTATTTTAATTCCTTCCTTAAAGAGTCATTTTGTCCCATATTCAGAAATAGCAGGTCATCCAGAACTTCAACAACTTTCTTGCCTAAACCTTTGCCCCCTTAGATTTCCACCTTTAAAGTGCAAATCCTAAATTTTGACTCATCTCTACTCCTTGGACTCACTGCTGTGATATTTTTCCAAATAGGTTAGGTACATTTTCTTGTGATGAGCTCTGGATGAATTGAGACCCTTTCTCTCTTTATATTACTTTCATTTGCCTGCACCCTGTATTACCCATAAGATTTTGAGTTTCAAAGTAAGGATGTGTACATATGAAGTGTGTGTGCATATATTTTTAATGCATTCATATAAAGAATGAATATTTATAAAAATATGACTATGTACACATATATGTATATTTTTATAAACTTTCATAGTTTACTCCAATGTACAGTGGGCATTTAATAAATAGGTTTACAGGGTATTTTAAGTTTATATATTATTTAAAGCAAGCACTGGATATACTGAATAAGCATCAATTGGATAAAGCATACAAAACACCAAACATGATCTATGAGTCTGTTTCCATTTTGTTTGCTAGTTTACTTTATTCATTAGGTTCCACATGTGAGTGAAATCATATGGTGCTTAAGGGATAAAAAAACACTCATAGACACAGACAACAGTATAGTGGTTACCAGAGGGGAAAGGGGGCGGTAGGAAGAGGGTATAGGGGAGATTAAGGATGATGGAAAGAGACTTGGCTTGGGTGGTGAGCACACAATACAATATACAGCTGATGTATTATAGGATTATACACCTGAAACCTATATAATTTTATTACTCAATGTCACCCCAAAAATTCAATAAAAACAAACACAAAAAACAGCAAACACTAATATTTTATTCAGTACTGTTGCTTTTATCAGTCTCTAAACAAAGAATCTATTATGTAGGCAATTGAATACACATTCCCACTTTTTAACTTCTGAACCCAACCTAGAACCTGGACTTCTCAGAAGAATCTATTCCATTGTGTTTAAGCCCTTTTCTTTGCCTGGCATGCTGAGTCTTTGATTTATTGTTATCACAAACTCAGTGAGTGGTAAGGCTGATCTAGTGGATTTGTATATATGTATGTATTTGCTATGTGTGAAAAGGAGAAAATGCTTATTTCATTGATCAACAAATAATTGTTTTAGGTATTGATACTATCATTTATGAATAAGAATATTATTTTATCTTCAAAACAATGATCTTATAAAGGCACTATAACTTCCTCTGATTCAATTCATAAATTTTTAGGATTAATTAGTCTATACATTTTTTAAAAAATATATATTTTATTGATTTTATACAGAGAGGAAAGGAGAGGGATAGAGAGTTAGAAACATCGATGAGAGAGGAAATCAATGAGCTGCCTCCTGCACACCCCACACTGGGGATGTGCCCGCAACCAAGGTACATGCCCTTGACTGGAATTGAACCTGGGACCCTTCAGTCCACAGGCCGACGCTCTATCCACTGAGCCAAAGCAGTTAGGGCTAGTCTATACATTTTTAATCTGTGTAAGTTAACCTATTTTAAAAATAAACATAATGTATATTTATTTATTTTTTAATTTTATTTTTCAATTACCATTTACATTCAAATCTTTTTTGTTTCTAGTATATAACATAGTGATTAGACAATCATATATTTAACAAATCATTCCCCCCATTATTTCACATGTCCAGCTGGCATCAGACATAGTAATTACAATATTATTAACTATACTAGAGGCCCGATGCACAAAATTCATGCAAGGGGCTCGGCCCTCGCAACCATGGTGGCTTGCTTTGGTCCTTGCAGCCACAGCGGCTGCCTAGGCCCTTGTAGCCCCAACTTCATCCAGAAGGTCATTCGGCTGTGCGGTCTAATTAGCATATTACTCTTTTATTATTTTAGATTCCCAATTTTGTACTTTACATCCCTGTGATTATTTTATAACTCCCAATTTGTATACCTTAATCCCTTTCACCTTTTTCACCCAGTCCCAGCCAACCTGTCTATGTGTCTGTTTCTATTTTGTTTGTTCACTTATTTTGTTCTTTAGATTCCACATATAAGTGAAATCATATGGTATTTGTTTTGGCTGTGACTGAGTCCCTGACTTTCCTTAGTTGTGATGACCTTGACAGTTTTGAACAGCATGGGTCAGATATTTAGTAAAATAACTCTCTACTGGCATTTGTGATGTTTTATCATGAGTAGAATAAAGTTATGGTTTTTTGGTGTAAAACAGAGATAAAGGGATATTTTCATAGTATCACTATTATCACATGCTATCAATATGGCTTACACCGTTGAAATTCTTCTGCAGGGGAGATTTGTGTACCATCCCCTATTTATTATATTTTAATGGGTATAATTTAGATTAAGATTACTAACAAAATAATAAACATTTTGAGAACATTTAAAGAAAAATTTCTATGGATATAATAAAAGAAAAAAAATGCACTGCATGTTTGGAGAGTTTAAAGAAGACCCAAATCTTGACATTCAAGCAGACGTATAAGGTATGCAATAAATGTGAAAACGCCCGTATGTGTAAAAACATAATTGTAAATTTTCTAACACCAAGGATAAATAGATGACCCTGGAATTCTTCAGGAGAAGGAAGAAAAGTCATCTATAAAACTATCAGATATCTTAAAAATATCCATTTATATATTCAGGCATAAGGAAAAATAGAGAGATAGTATCCAACAAGTTCTGGTCTAATTATCAGGCAGGTACTTACACAGCAGTAATAGAAAGTAAGGTGACCAAATTACAGAGGAAGTCAGACCCTTTTGCAGGATGCGGTGGGCATGTTCAGAGGAAATTTAATTTCTCCATATCAACATAGAAAGAATATAAATGCAAAAGTAAAAATAAGCAAAACCTGCTGCCGAGTTTTCATATCCCTAATTATGACTTGAAAGTGCATTTTAAAGACATACTGGGACTGGAAAAGGACTTTTCAGCGAATCAATCATCCAAAAAATAAGTTAATAGATAAATCTTAAGTAAATTAATTCAGAAATAGAGGTAATAGAAAACTTATTTAGAGTTACAGAGATAAACAGAATAAAAAATAATTAGAATTTATTAAAGTGCTTACCTCAGGGATTGGTACAGAGTAGAGTGAGGAATGGAAAAAAGAGAGGTCTTTGATTTTTCTTCGTACCTTTCTAAACTGTTGATTTTAACCATGTGGACACATTGCTGTTACAATTTATTTATTCAAAAGTATTTAAAAAGAGCAACATAAATGGGGAGGATACAATAGCAAAAACAAAATAGACAATATTATTTTGATTTTGTGCTTGTGTGCATTTGCTTAAGATATCATGTTTTGAAATGTGCACAAAGTAAAGAATAAAAAATCTCAGATGTTTTTGACTCCAAAATTTGTGTTAATTCCATTAAATAAAACTGATAGCAAACCCAGAGAGTGATAGTATATGCTTTGTGAGTGGAAGCCCTCTGAGCACAGAACACAAGCGCACATGAAGAAGTAAAGATAGTTTTTTTATGTAAAAAATGCTTAAAGAACTGCAAAGTTATACACAAGGTTAGCTAAGGTTTTTTCTTTAGAGCCCAAAACATTTCTATCAGGGCTGTAAGAATCAGAAGTCTGCACACCTTATGCTGTTCATGTGTTCCTGGGAAGTGATATATTCATTCTTTTCCTTGGTAGACACTCCTCAGGTAGGAAAGCTCTTAACCATAAAAAAAAATGAATTATGGTTTAGTTGGTTGGGCGTTGTCCTATGCACTGAAAGGTTGCCAGTTCAATTCTCAGTCAGGGCACATGCCAAGGTTTGTGGACATGACCCTCAGTAGTGGTTGTACAGGAGGCAGCCAATCTATATTTCACTCTCACATCCCTGTTTCTCTTTCTCCCTCTCCCTTCCTCTCTCCCCCTAAAAATAAAATCAATAAAAAAGTCTTAAAAATAAATAAATTATATAGACTAATATTCTCCACTTTATCAAGAATAGAGTATAATGAATTACTCCAGGTTCTGTAAGAAATATTTCTATCAACTTTCTTCTCCTTTGATATAGGAGAATTGAGCCTTTCTTTATTTAACTAAATATAATAATAACAGTTTATTTTATTTGGTAACATCAGGATCTAGAAACCATGTCTGGTCCACTACATCTAAGTCACAGGTTGAAGGGAGTCTGAGGGATGATGACTTCTTCTGAGAAATTCAATAAGGTGTGCCACTCATCTTAAAGTGGTAAATTTTAAGTGTGTTTATAGTATTTCCAGATTGCTGTAAAAGTAAAGATCAGAACACATTTTCTTAGTTAGAGTCTGACTGAATAGCAGTGTAATGGAAGATGTGTCATGATATGCAGCAACGTCATCACACTGAGGTTTCTGATTGGTGAAAGATAAAGACCTGCACTTACGTCTCTTTAAAAATAATCTAAAAATAACCTTTGAAATTTATTTTACATTTTAAAATTGCATATAAAAAAGTTTAAAATATTAGTTGTGCTTTTAATAGGAAAGCCATATCTTTATTTTAAGTGAACCTGAGGTAAGCTTTGGATATCTTTAATAGCCAGCTGATTTATCAATATATTACCAAGTCAACTGGGAATGGGTTGCTGAATCACACTGAGTTAATATAAATATAATTTCCCAATATACCACCTGTGAGTCAGAGTCCAAATTTAATACAATCCTCCAGTAGAGAACCCCAAAACAAAATTGAAACCAAAGAGAACCCTTTATTCTGAGAAAAAGTAGATTATGATGTCAAAGAGATATTCAGTTTATTTTTTTAAAATATATTTTTATTGATCTCAGAGAGGAAGGAGGAGAGAGAGAGAGAGAGAGAGAGACATCAATGATGAGAAAGAATCATTGATCAGCTGCCTCTTGCACTGCCCCTACTGGGGATTGAACCAGTAACCCAGAGCCTATGCCCTGACCTGGAATTGAACCATGACCTCCTGGTTCATAGATTGATGCGCAACCACTGAGCCACACTGCCCAGGCTTCCCTTTATTTTTAACTTATTTTATTAGAATGTGACTAACAAGAAAATGGATTCTTCTTCATATTTTATTTACAAAATTATAACGTTTAATTTCTGTTCACTTCATCTGCAGAAAAGAATGCTGTCTTGAGCATACTTTTCTCTTTTCTTTTTATGTTTGCCCCACTCCCTTGACATCTGTAACTTTTCCTTCTGTGGTGATCAGAGAAAATGTAATGATGATTAACATGGTGCAGGCAAGGAGAATGTGCTCCTCTTATGACTGTTTTATGCAGTTCCTGGAAATTGGAGGAACAAATGACATCCTCCTTTAGCTGAATCTGCGATAATCAGACAGCATCTGCCTTCTGTTCTCACTCCGTTTGTAGAAAGAAAATGCTAACTTTAAAATCATCCATCTTTTGAAGTACTAATTCCTTCTACTCCTTCCAAATCTCCTCTTTCAGCGCTCTTTTTTGAAGTATCTTATCTTGACCACTGGATGCTATCAAATCAAATACCATTCTTTATGTGATGTACCTGAAGGGAAAGCTGCTTTTTGATATTTTTATCTCTTCAGAGCCCGAGTCAACTCGATTTTTTTGGGGAAAAAAATTTCAACTGCAAATCAGAGAAACATAAAAAGAAGAAGAAAAAAAAAACAACTAAAAACAATCTTCCTGTTCATCTCTAACATCATTAATCTATCCCTTTCAATCCAGACACCCCTTTGCTACCTTGAAAACACAGTTGTGTAACTCATCCAAGATTATTTTCTTCATCATCTTTTTGAACACACCTAGGAACCCATGGCTTACCCTCTGTTTATTTAGGCCAATCATTCTCTTCAGGGTGTAGAAGGAGGCGGCAGAGCTTGCTCTGTGTGGTAAAACATAAGGCTTGAATCGCTACCTACACTCTGTAACTGACTTATTATAAGAACATGATTTTGGTCATTTAAGAAGTACTATTGTTTGTAATTTACAAAGTTAATGAGCTGAATGAATTTAAGGCACCATAATGCTCTAACAATCTATTTGAATTCATTTGGGAAACTACTACCTGACCCACTCTAAGACCTCTATTATGTACTGGTTGCATAAGTCAAGCCCTACAACAACATTAATCTTTGAACACAAAGATCTCCATTCTTTATAGAATAGCTCAACTTATCCAGATAAGGTTTAAATACAATGTATTTCCAGCAGTTCAGAGAATGTAAACTTTTCATCATAAACATGGTTTGAAATACATCATATTATATTTAAATATTTTGGGTTTTTTTCTGATTGCTAGCTGCTGTACATATATTGTATGCCACCTGTTCAATAAATTATGCAGAATCTTATAAAAGATGAATACAATTATAGCTTTCAAGGAAGTGTATAAAATTTAGGAAGTTGAGTTAGATATAGGCATAATTGAAGTCTATATTAATTTATATTGCTGTGTAAGAAATTGCCACAAACTTAGTGGTGTTAAACAACAAGAAAATTATCTCACAGCTTCTATTAATCAGAATTCTGGGTATGGATTAGCTGGGTCCTCTGCTCATGGTCTCACCAGGCTAAAAGCAAGGTATCAGATAGGGTTGCAATCTTACTCGAAGGTCAATACCCTATTCCAAGCTCACTGGTTATCAGCAGAATTCAGTTCTATAAGACAAAGATTCTTGTTTTCTTGCTAGGTGACAACAGAGAGCCATTGTCACCTTCTAAAGGCTGTTTATCATTCCTTGCATTGTCCCTCTCCAAGGCTGCAAGGTTGGCAGGAGAATTTCTCATAATTTAAATCTCCTTTATAAGAAAGAGCCCAGTTTCTTTTAAGGGTTCACTTTATTACATCAGGTCCAACTAAAATAATCTTTTTGATTAACTCAAAATCAGCTGATTATATCTGAATGATCTCTTTGCCATATAAGGTAGTATAATTTCAGGAGTAATACCCCATCATATTCACTGGCCTTTTTACATTCATAGGGCATATCCAATAGGGAGTCAGAGCAGGGCATCTTAGAATTCTGCCTACCTCAAGGACAACTTGAAATATAATACATGTTTAAATAAGACAGAAGTTAGATTTCTGGAAATTGAAGTTATGCATATTATATATACACCGAGGAAGAAATGTGAATGAGAAATGGTAAGGCAAGTCTCAAAGCATACATCTCATCTCTTCCAGATGGTAGAGATGTGCCAAAGGAAGAAAGAAGTCATTTCAATAAAGAGCAAGGCATATAGTGTAGTGAAATAGGAAAATACAGGGATTAGTCCTGTAAACCAATTAGACCAATAAAGCTAATAAAGCCAATGGAAAAGATTTAGGCCATTCACTGAAAGGCTTAAACACTGTGCTTGTCTCAGGAGGCAATAAGGATCTGTTGGATATTTAAGAGGGTTGAAGTGTCCTCTAGTTGCCCCTTCAGCAACATACCCTGGAAGGCCTATCTGGACCACATTCATGAGATTCCTTGCCTTTGGTCTTCCAGTTGGTTTTGACCAATGAGGGGACATCTGGGAGACAAAAAGAGAATGAGGTGGGTTATATTCCTGTGAGGAATTTTCTTCCTGTGAGGCTGGCTTCCTCCTTTATGATAGGTGGCCTTTCCACATAGCCCTTTTATCTCTGGGTTTCAATAACCTCTTCCTTCTTTCTCTCCATCAGGTAGAATTATGGCAAAAACAATGGGATGCAAATCCCTTGGGATGACATTATCCCCTATGTTCTTTCTTCATGCATCTAACACCTATTTAATTTTTTTTAAATTAAACTATCTTCAAATTACCCAGTTTGAATGTGCCATCTGTTTGCTGCTAGAACTTGACTGAAAATGGGACTGGTGTAACCAAATTCTTGTGGGAAGATTAATGTGACAATGATGAACAGATGGTGTAGAGAGGGAAGATATTGAATATATTAGCTTATTTAGCTAAGAGTAGTAGTGAAGGCATGAACTTGGTGGTGAGCCTGAGAAAACGGTACAGATTATATAAGAAATAACATCAGTGTAATATACATAGTATTTGCACCTGATTAATTATAGGGAATGTGGGAAAAGAATATAAAATGTAGTTCAGTGTTAAAGTTTGGTAACTAACTGAACAGTCATTTCATTAATGGAAATATAAATGTCAGAAGGACAAATTAATTTAGTGGCTATTAGAAATAAGAAGTTTGCTTCAAAATTAGTATGCAGAAATATGGTGAACATTCAAGTAGAGAAAACGGTATAGTAGGTCCTTGAATAATGTTCTTTCATTATAAGGTTGAGGAAAAAAATCAAAGATTCCTGGGAAGGGCCAGTCTTCTTGAAGTTTGCATGTTTTCCCCATGACTAGATGTGTTTTCTATAGGGTCTCCACTCCCCTCTCCTCCCCCACATCCCCGAGATTCAAATGTTAGGTTTATTGAAATATCTAACTTGTGCCAGTCTGAATGAGTGTGGCTGTGGGTCTGAGTGCACCCTTGATGGAAGGCAGGATCCAAAATTGGATCCTGTCTTTCACCCTGAGATGCCAGGATACGCTCCAGCCACCAGTGACATGAAACGAGAAGCCAGTTGGAAATCATTTCTCTCACTTGTTTTTATTAACCTTTCTTAAATGCATGTATACATGTATGCATCCTGATTTATGTATGTTCACATTTATTTCAACATTTAATACTAGAAGGGTTTTGAGTCTTTGTGTTTTTAATTGTTATTGAATATATTGGGGTGACATTAGTTAATAAACATGTAGGTTTCAAGTGTACAGTTCTAGAATACATTATCTGTATATTGTATTGTATGTTCACCATCTGGTCATGTCTCCTTCTATCACCATTTATCTCCCCTTTACCCTCTTCTTCCTCACCCTACCTCTCTCCCTCTTGTAATCATCATACTGTTGTCTATGAGTTTTTTTTTTTTGTGTGTGTGTTTTTTTTTTGCTTAATCCCTTAACCTTTTACACCCAACTCCCTCCCTTTTGACAGTTGTCAGTCTTTTCTCTGTATCTGAGTCTGATTTGATTTTGTTTGTTTATTTTGTTCATTAGATTCTACATACAAGTTAAATTATGTGGTATTTGTCTTTCTCTGACTGGCTTATTTCACTCAGATAATACCCTCTAGGTCCATGCATGCTGTCACCAATGGTAAGATTTTGTTCATTTTTATGGATGAGTAATATTCCATTGCATATCTATACTACTACTTTCTTAATCCGCTAATCTATTGATGGACAATTCGGTTGCTTTCTTATCTTGGCTATTATAAATAATGCTTCAATAAACATAGGGGTACATATAGTCTTTTGAATTAGTATTTCAAGTTTCTTTGGATATATACCCAGAAATGCAATGGCTGGGCTGTTCCATTTTTAATTTTTTGAAGATCCTACTGTTTTCCATAGTGTCAGCACCAATCTGCATTACCATCCACAGTGCACAAGGCTTCCCTTTTCTCCACATCCTCACCAATACTTGTTTATTGATAATAGTCATTCTGACTGGTGTGTGGTGATATCTCATTGTGGTTTTAATATGCATTTCTCAGATGATTATGAAATTGAACATCTTTTCATGTCTATTGGCCATCTGTATGTCCTCTTTGGAGAAGTGACTATTCATGTCTTCTGCCCATTTTTAATTAGATTATTATTTTATTTATTTATTTTTGATGATGAATTTTATGAGTTCTTTATAAATTTTGGATATTAACCCCTATTAATATCCCTATTTGGATAATAATGAGATGCATTATTGGTGAATATCATCCTCCATTCTGTAAGTTGCATTTTGTTTTGTTGATGATTTCCTTTGCTGTGCAAAAACTTTAATTTGATATAGTTTCATTTGTTTATTTTTCTTTGTTTCTTTTGTCCAAAGATATATATTGGGCCTTTTTTGGTAGTGTGGTAAATTTTATGACCAGAAATATGCTACAAGGACTTAATTCTTATTTATGCAAATTAGTTTATGGCAAATTGGTTTCCTTATATGTTGGTTAGCGTAAAGTTGCATTTTCCAAGACCCTCTCAACAACTTAAGTGAAGACATGTGGTAGTGGTAGGAAAAGTCGATTTGGCATTTCAGAGTGTAGCTGAAGCTAAAATTATAGACTGAATACTATATAAAATATGTCATAACTGAATTCATAAGGATTATGTCTCAAAAAAGATCAAAGGGCAAATAATATATATCCAAGGACAAAACCTTGGATATATATTCATAGGAATATTAGGAAAAAATTTTCAATGAAAAAGATTGGGACAGAGATAGAAATGTGTCAGAGATGTCAAAAAACCAACAACGAAAACATCAAGATATTGCAAGTAAAATTTATATATATATTAGAGCTTTTTGAGAGCAAGAAGTGGTTGGATTAGTGCCAGTCCTGGTGCCTATCTAGCAACAGTCCAAAATAACCAATGCAGTCTTATCTGTAGTTATCACTTCATAGGTATTTATTTTACCACGTGACAATGTCATCGACCTGACATAAGCTGTTTAGACCAGGGATAGACATCTCATTTGAAGGTAATAAATTCAGAGTCTGGTCAGTGTTCCTTGAGTGCACTTGCATGATATGATAAATTTGCCCATCAGTGGCAGAGAGTACAACAGCAATAGTAAGATAGAAATAGACCATAGTTGTCACATTACTGTTATTCAGTAATCTAATATTAGAAATATGCAGAACACTCCTCTTGTTGAGGTCCTTAAACCTACTCTAAAAATAGTATGAAGAACTTGAGTATCATTACAATGCTTTATTTTGGATGTGTAGACAAAATTTTAGACATCTAACCATATCCTTCCCTTGTAACTAAATGAGACAAACAAAAGAAAGGAGTTTCTAGTGCAAAACAGTAGAGAGAGTTTGAGGAAGATAAGGAAATTGAAGTGTATGTTGTATTTTGGATAAAGAAACTCATTAATGACCTTTGAGAGAGCAATTTCAGTAGAGAGGTAGGAAAAGAGAAGCAATTGTAAACGATGAAGACTGAAGGCATAAATGGATAATAAGAGCTGAGAGGAAATGGCTTTAGAGCAATACAAACAAAGATAGTTTTTGAAGACAAGGAAAGAGGTTAGGTCAAAAAATAATAGGACACAGTTGTATCAAGAAAAAGGTCCTTTCTGTTGCATCGTTTGCCTTAAAGTATTGAGGAAACTAGAGAATATTTTTAAGCAGCAGAGTGAAGTCAGCAAAGATTACTAAACTGTAAATTCCTATAAAAATGAGATATTTTTATTTTTCAAATATTGTCTAACAGTTATGAAATTAAATGGTATATTTGCATTGTCTGTACCTCAACTCTTTTTAAAAAAATTATATTAAAGGTTATTCAGAAAAAAAAAAGTATATAGTGAGAAATCACCTGGTTCAATTACTCATTTTGCTTAAAAAAAAAAAAAATCATTCGGTGACCTACTGCCTAAGTCAAGTAATTGATTTGTGTAAGGTTTGAAGTCCTGATGATTCAACTAAGATTTTTATAATTTTTGCTTTCCCATTACTTGTGTCACTGAATCTTTCTATAATTTCTAAAATTATTTAAAACATAAGTGTGATGATACATAACAATGTAAAAGTGTCCAAGACACTTTTGTTAATTTCTGAGAGTATTGTAAATACTTTTCCCAGAAAGATAAATCTAACTGTATACTCTAAAGAAATTATATTCCCAGTGCAGGAAATTTGTGCACGGTGGCGGGGGGGGGGGGGGGGGTCTCTCAGCGCAGACCGTACCCTCTCACAATCTGGGACCCCTTGGGTAGGGTCCCTAGGCCTGGCCTGTGGTCAGGGCCTATCAGAGCTTTCCTTCCCCTGGCTGCCAGCAGCTGGCCCCACCTCCGCCACTGCCACTGCTTGCCATCTGTGTGGCACTGCCCCTTCTCCCCCACCACTAGTCGCCTCCCTCTGCAGGAGACAGGCATGAGGTGCTATCACTTGGCTGGCCTGGGCCTCCCTCTGTGGGGCGATCTATCGTGGGGCCCCCAGATCAATCACCCTGCAGAAGAGGCCTTGCCCACCCACCGCAGCACTGCCAGCCCGGTGGGTGGCCTGGGCCTCCCTCTGCCGGGCAATTGATCATGGAGACCCTCCCATTGATTGCCCCACAGAGGGTGGCCGGGGCCTTCCTTTGCAGGGTGATTGTGGGGCGATGGCAGGGTTCCCCGACCAATCGCATCATACCCACCTTGGCTGGCCTGGCACCAGTGCATGTCATAGCGTGGTCATTCAAGTGGCCGTTCTGCTGTTCGGTTGTTCAGTTGATTTGCATATTACGCTTTTATTATTATAGATGTTTATGTTCCATATGTTTTAATTAATTTTATTTAAATAAGTATTTGGGAGAAGATTGGCATGAATTCAAACACAGTCATTTTTAATTTTGTTTTTTGCTTACTTTTTTTTTTAATTGGAAAACAAATTAGACCAGGTTAAATGATGCTGAAGTATGTTTGCTACCTAAAGTTGGGAGCAGACTGAGGAAGGGGAGACAGAGGTCACATTAGCAGGGCTTAAACAGTTTACACTGAAGTTAATTACTTGTTTAGTTACATTTAGTCCTGGAAATGGTAATCTCATCAGAGAGATACTGTAAGAAGAGGTCATGAAAATTTCTATATTACAAATAGAGAGATGTCAGGCTCCATACGTAATGCATATTAAAGTTCTTATTAACTAAGATTTAAATATGTTAATTAGGCTATCACAAAGATATGTTCAAAGCCATATACATGTAACATCTTGAATGTAATGGCAAGAAATGAGTGTTTATATGTAATTAAAATATTAAGAAACTGTTTTCTAGATGTTACTAGAAAACTGAAATTATAAAAATCACATCCTATCATATTATCTGACACTAACTGGAAACTTAAATTTGAATGTTCTTTGCTATATATTTTTCTTATAAGTACTAAATACATTCACATCAAAATATATATGAAAACATAGCCAATACATGGAAATAATGTGACTTTCATTTCTAAAATGGTTTTTGTGCCATTTGCTCTACCAATAAATATTATCAATAAATAATTTTACATTTCAAATTATATTTTTATTAAATTTTTTCAGTTTTATTGAGATATAAATGTCATATAACTTTGTGTAAGTTTAAAGTGTATAACATTGTTTTGGTACATTCATATCAGGCAATATGTTTATCACCAGAGAGCATTAGCTAACACCCTAATCCGATCTCACTTTAAATTTTAAATCACTTTACCCTTATGCTCCCATCTCTCAATGCTATTTTGTTATTGCAAATATGTATTACATAAAAACAACCTTGAATAATCTTCCAAATTCTATTTTTAAAAGTTTAAATGTATATGTAATTCTCGTTGTCCTTGTAGTGTGGAGAGTTTCCGAGATTCAGAGAGAGAGAGAGAGAGAGAGAGAGAGAGAGAGAGAGAGAGAGAGAGAGAGAGATACATAAATAAATAGAATATCAAATACAGTATATTTGAGATTCCACCTGAACATTTTACAGTTAATAATTTGAATGAAAAAAAATTAGTCCATCAAAAATTTTGATTTCTTATTTTATACAATCCAGACATTTTAGGGAGGAAAAGATTGAAAATAATCTATCCTCTTTAATTCACATGTACTGAGCCTGCATGTCAACTTCGCAAGTTTCTTTATCGGTATGCTTTGTGTATGTAATGCCTGTTATACAATAAAACTGTAAATATACTTGTTTTCTTAAAAAAAATGTCCATTTTCAAACTGATTGAACCTTAAAGCAATGAGAGAAAAAGAAGGTTAGATTGGATGATTTTGGCATACTTCCTCCCTTTCTTTCTTGTTCTACCATTTGAATACTTGTTCCTTTGCATACATACAATGCCTTTACATCACACACACACAAAAAAACCATCAAATAAACACATTTGCAGTAAAATAATAGACATTATTCTATTATTCATTATAGGATTTTATGCATTTTAATGAGAAAGTTGATATTATCATGCTAGTTAAATATTCTGCTTCTACATTCAGAACGAAATGGATTCAAATCCTAACTCTATTAGGCAATATGAGCAACTCAGGTTAGACTCAGTTTTCTGTTAACTGGAGATAATAATATTCACTATGTATAACTGATCTAGATATTAAAGGAGAAAATATATGTAAAGTATTTAGCACAGTTTCTGGCAAATAGTAGGTGTTATAAATTTGAGTTAAGGCTATAGCTAAAATTGATTGAATGCATCCTCTTTAAGAAGTGCAAAATGAGATACAGAAAAATTGAGATATTTCCATATTAAAATCAGTACTTAATACATGTCAGCATTATGTTTAATTATAGGAATAAAATATTACATAATCTTATTTTATCTATAAATGTATGTATGTATGTATGTATGTATGGGTAAATTCCATATCCCTCTGAAAGAGAAAGACAAACATGTTACCTTGGCTAAGTTTGCAGTCGTGTGAGTGGATCCTCTTGGTTGTGCAAGTGAGCAAATAATAATTTGTAACAACTAAAGGGATGTAGAAAACAGAAGGGGAATTGGGTTTGAATTAGACTTATTTCGGAAATTATAAAGACTTAATGTTGAATGTTATTAATCTCTGTGTTCCAGGAAGAAAAGTCTGGGGAGTGGTATTAGAGGTCTCAAAGTTTCCCTGTGCCTTGCAATTATTTGTATCTCTAATATTATTCATAAAATTAAACACTGGGAACTATATATAAATATATAAAACTAGAGGCCCATTGCAGGAAGATTCCTGCAAGAATAGGGCTTCCTACGGCTGGAGCGAAGCAGAGAAGTGAGCAAAACCCACTGAGGCGGGCTTCGCTCCCGTCTTTGCCGCCTGGCTTGTTTCACCCCCGCCTCCCTCCGCTGCCCAGCCCAGCTTGTTTTGCCCCCACCTCCCTCTGCCGCCTGGCTTGTTTTGCTCCCGCCTCCACCGGCTTGTTTTTGGCCACCTGGCTTGCTTCGCTTCCAGCCAGTATCTGCAAATTAACCGCCATCTTTGTTGGTGGTTAATTTGCATATCACACTGATTAGCCAATGGGAGGCGTAGCAAAGTTACGGTCAATTACCATGTTTGGCTATTATTAGATAGGATAAAAAAATGCCAAATAAGTTACATACAGTTACTTTGGTAGCTCTAAAGGGTAAGAAGTGACCTTTTTCCTAGAGTAACTCAGTTTTAAAAAAACACCAATCACCATGATTTATCTAGTCTCAAATATGTGCTGAGTATTTTGTATACATTGTTTTATTTACTTTACAGAAAAAAAAATAAATGATGTCATTTTTGTTTTATTGAGAAAACAGGACTTCAAAATTTAAAAAGATAAAATACAATTTTAAAGAAGTTATTCCTGACTGGGTGGTTCAGTTGGTTGGAGCATCGTCCCATACACCAAAAGGTTGTGGTTTGATTCCTGGTCAGTGCACATACCTAGGTTGGGGGCTCTATCCCTGGGAGGGCATGTACAGGAGGCAACCAATCAATGTTTCTCTCTCACATTGATGTTTCTCTCTCTCTCTTCCTCCCATCCCCTTCCTCTCTCTTTAAAATCAGTAAAAACATATCCTCGGGTGAGGATTTTTTTAAAAAGTTGTTAACAGAAATTAGAAAAAAGTGTATGTCTTCCCAAAGCTCCCAAACTATTTAAAAAGGCAAGCTGGTATTTGAACCTATTAGGAGAAAATTCAAAATGCTACCCTTACATAAGTAGGGGAAGCAATCATGTCCTATATAATAAAAGGCTAATATGCAAATTGACTGAACTGCAGAACGACCAGTCACTATGATGCACACTAACCACCAGGGGTCAGATGCTCAATGCAGGAGCTTCCCCCTGGTGGTCAATGCGCTCTCTCAGGGGGAGCACCACTCAGCCAGGAGCCCTGAGCTGGGCTCACGGATGGCGAGCACAGTGGCGGTGGCGGGAGCCTCTCCCGCCTCTGCAGCAGTGCTAAGGACGTCCAACTGCTTGCTTAGATAGATGGCCTAAGCAAGCAGTTGGACATTCCCCGAGGGGTTCTGGACTGCAAGAGTGTGTAGGCCAGGCTGAGGTACCTCCCCCACACCACCCAAGTGCATAAATTTCGTGTACCCGGCCTCTAGTAAAAACTATAAAAGGAAATAATAAGCCCTGTAACAGAGGGATGTGGTAACACAGGCAAAACAAGTTGAAGCCTAGGCATTGCCACAAAGGAGATGACTTGGACTGGCTTTAAAAAGAAATGAGAGTTAACTAGGTTAGATAAAGGTAAAGCATGATCAGCCAGATTGAGAGAACTTGCAAAAATTTTTAAGTATATCAATGCTTGGGAAATGGTCAATAATTATTGTGGGGAAGGGGCTTTTTCCAAACACCCTGAAAATCATACTGTGAGTTTCTGCTGATAGGCTAGTCCAGAGATAAGCCTGAGCCTGTTTTGAAAACTGAGATATTTTTGTGAGTATGCTGGAGGCCTAGTCTATTGCTTTGGTCCCAAGAGGGGAAACTGTACTGTAATAAACAATACAGCAATGAAAGAGGCTTTTCTGTGCACTCTGTTGGAACTGGGACTCCAGAAACTTTTTCATCCTTCTCTATTTTTGAAGTTCTTATGTTGGGAATATATTTTCTTGATACTTGCTGTCAACTTTCTGTTTTTCAATCTGCTGTTTTCCTTCCCTGCCCAGGGCACTATCTGTGTGTGTCTTACTGTATGTGTTCAAGTGTGAATGCGGCTTTTACAGAAAAGCACAGATCTTCTTTGGGCAATCACAATGCTTTCAGAAAGCTACAGACTCATCAAAGGGCTCAGTTCAAGAAATTTAATTTGAAATACTATACATGACTGAGGACCCATTTTTCTTTAAAAACTCAAATCTTTAAAATACCCACTCCGCTCCTCAGGTTTGCTGAATTTCTGGAGAGTCTTGCATGAAACATGGTCTCTAAATACACTTGTTCACCATACTTGAATCCATCACTATGTTGTCTTGAATTAATACATATTCCAAAGGATACTGATAGTTTTCATTGAATTTAGGTGAAGCATGCTTTGTGTTCAGTGAGGAGTAAAGATGCAGGGGAGATTCCGTTGTTATGAAATCCATAGTCTGGGATTAAGAGGGTTTTTCCTAGGGCAGCCTCTCCAAATATGTTGGACAAGTGCCACTATTGGTATTGAGATGATTTCAGATATTAAAGAGACAGCTTTAAATTACATTGGATTACATGAGGGAGAAAATAATTCCCTTTTCAATTTGGTTTCAAGCCTTCTGATTGCAGCATGAGGATTGTCTTACTTTGGCACAAAGATGTATTTAACAACCCCTGACTTTCGCTAATCTCTCTTTTTATAAAAGAGAGGTAGGCCTTAGTCTCAGAGCTTTCTCTAAGCATTGGATTTGGCAGGAAGTGAATCATATTGTGGCAGTTTCATTGCATTTCTTTTAAATCACTTTTTATTGACAGATGTTCTTCTTTTCTATGTACTGTTGTGTTCTCTGGCTACTCTCTTCCCCTTCTTTCATCCCGTCCCCCCACCTCCGCTTCACAGGGAGAATTAAGCCTATTATCTTTTTCATTTTTGTTTGTCCTTACAGGAAGCAAAATTTAGGTTTTAATAAAATATTTAGTTGTTTGTTAAGCACCAATTATATGCAAACTGTTAGAAAAAAATAAAAAGATAACACGCATAAATGGGAGTCACCAGAGACTTACTTTAATTTCAGATTCTGCTCTCCCAGACATGGAATCTTAAACCAGCCAATCAATAGTCACAGGATTAGCACTGTTTAGACAATGTGCCTGGTAGACTCCAGTATCCCCTAAAGAAAAGTGACCTTGGAACAGCAGACCCATTTTTTACTTAGTATAACTTCCTTGCACCTGCTATTTTCTGCCCATAAAAGCCTTACTAGTAAATTCTGAACAGCAGCTCCTCAGAACTCCTTTCTATCTCTTAGATTGGATGTTTTCCTATTCAAATAGAATTTTGCTCAAATAAACTCCTAATAATTTTAATATGCCTCCATTTATCTCCTAACAGAACATTTTTTAAAAAGGTGCTTTCAGTATCATAGTGATGGGAGGTCTATACAAATAATAATGCATCTCCAAATGCACTACTTGTCTGTGTGATGTATTCAAGGCATAAATTATAGAATATATCTGCTTAAGGAGATTTCAGGGGGGCAAAGTCAAGGAAGAATTATGGGGGATTTTTAGGAGTGATATTTACATTGAGACTTTAAAATGTCCACACATTTATCATTTGGGCATGGGAGAGAATAGCTTTTGCAGGTAAAGGAAAGTGCAAGTGTCAAGTTGCAAAAGCATAGCTCAGTACGGTATTACTATAGCAAGGCTGATGTGTAAAAGACAGAACAAAAAATAGTTTGATAAATGCCAAATCAGGAAATATTTTACATTACATGCTTAGGATTTGAGACAGTTATTTAGAAAAATGACAATCTACTGGATGTTTCAAAGCAGCAAGCACCATGATTAGATTTGGGTTTTTAGGTAACTGGTGATTGTGAGGAATCTCTAGAAAAGTGTTGGTTCCTGGGGTTTGCAAGTTTTTATTTTAAATCTATGCAAAGCAACCTTCAGTACCTTCAGGTCTTCCATTTGTCTTGACAAAGCACAAATTCACATCTATATAATAAAGAGGGAACATGCTAATTGGTCCTAATGGTGTCCCAGTGACGACCAGTGACCGGTCAACAGGCAGGAGCTGCTGGGTGAGGATGGGGGCGGGGACTTCCGCCCCCAGCGCAGGCGTGCGTAAGCCTGCCCAGCACTCACTTCACGCTGCCTGTGTGCATCCCCACCCAGCGCTGAGGTGAGGCTGCCTGCCTGCCTCCCTGGCTAGGAACGTGACACTGCCTGCCTGTGTCCCTGACCTGGGATGTGGCACTGCCTGCGTCCCTGCCCAGCACTGACGTGACCCTGCAGGTGAGGCTGGGCTTGACAGGTGTGCGGCTAGCTGGTTCTGGGTGGGGCCAGCCAGGTATGGGTCTCAAGTGATTTTGAGGCTGCACAAGTGTGCGGGGACTTGTCTCTGGGTCCTGCGGTGTGCCCTAGAGTCTGACAGGAGGGAGGAGGGAGCCTGATACCTGCACCCAGGACCCACACAGCAGGGGGGCGGGAGCCCCATCCTTCACAGAATCGGCCATTGGTCAGCTTGCTGTCAGCACCCTGAAAGCCAGGAATCCATTCACCCACACCACAGACCCTGGCAGCAGGGAGGTGGGAATATGTCTAAAGGCCAACTATTGGTACAAAGTACCTCTGAAGCCCAAAGAAGCAATTGTTGGTGACACAATGTATCATTTTGTTATTGTTTATTTATTAATGAATTTATATACTATTTTAATATACATTTTCCTACTTTCCTTTCATCTCTGACACTTCTATTAAAATATTTCCTCTACTTAATTCCCTTTTAATGTGCATGATTTTCGTGCACCGGGCCACTAGTGTTTAATACATAAGTTGATTGGGAACCCTAAGTATTCACATTTGTTATCATGGTGTAACAGTTATATACTCTGCACTATAATCCTATATAATAAAAGGCTAATATGCAAATTGTCCCCTCAACCAGGAGTTTGACCAGGAGTTCAACCAGGAGACAAGGACAGCTAACTGCCTGCGGCCCCTCCCCCAAGCCACTCCCCCATCCTGATCGGGGATGGGGCTGGCCAGCCACTCCCCATGGCCAGCCCCTCTCCCTGGCTGGCCCTGCCCCCTATCGCGCCCCCCCCTCCCCCCACACACACCTCCCACCACAATCAGGGCGGTCTGGCTGGCCAAGCACTCACGGCGCCTCCCCCAGGCTGGCCCAGCCTCTGATCAGCGCCCCCATCCCGATCAGGGCGGGCCGCTGAACCCCACTGTGCATGGTTTCATGCGCAGGGCCTCCAGTTTGAAAATAAAATATTTTAATTGGAACTTTTATTTTGGAAAATAGTAATAAAACTCAACAAAGTGGGTTTGGCTGCCTGAGGCAGTAAAAGCCAAACTTGAGAGACAGGCACTGATGTAAAAGGAAATAGATTTTTTTTCAGGTGCAAACTTGGAAGAATGTTGGACTCCAGTCCCAAAACCATCTCCCCTTCCTGCTCAAACCCATGGTTTTATAGGGTTAGGGAGAGGAGGGATTTCTTTCTCTACCCAATCACACTGCTAGATTTTGACCTGCTCAAGATCTATCCATTCATCTTTCTAGCCTTTGTGCTAAATGTAAGAATCTCCCCCTTCATCATCTTGGCCAATGGGGATGACTCCCTGACACCCCGATTGTCTACAATAACAGTAACTTAAATTAAGACTTTTCATTCTGAGTATAATCTCTACATTTCTAGCTTTTTTAGTTAGTCCTTCCAAATGTCTTCTTTGACTTATCAAGGGCTTCTTATCATGTAATTCCTTTACTATTTCCATATTTATTGATACTTTCCTATCTCAACTACCTTTTCAATTTAGATTAGGTTCCCTGGGCCATTTTGTTAAACACTACCAAGCTATATGCTTCTTCTTTAGTTCATACTCTTTCCATCTGAATTTTCATGTGGAAACTCAAAATCCTGGATTGTACACTGGGCTGGCTATAAATTAATAGGCAGAAACTACCTAGATAATTGATGATGTTGAACAGCAATCTATTTATTTTCATAATTAACAATTTATCACATTTTCCCAGAGGCCATTTCAAAAATCTTACCCTTTTCTGAATCTTTTTTTTTTTTTTCCTTCACTTGTCCTCTCTTTATCTGAATTATCTGCAGCTTCAAATAAGTACTGATGCCTGTGTCCCAGCCCCAGAGCTTGCGCCTTCGTTGTTCTGGGATATGGCCTGGGCCCTGTTTGGGTCTTTTCATCACTGAGTTAGCCTAGGGAAGCAACTCTGACAAAACACTCACTTTCCTCACCGATGTCCTTCTGAGGCTCCGCCCTTTAGAGGGAGAGAATATTCAGGCTGTTGGGACGAGGCGTCCATGTGTTTTGCCCCAACACCAGCCCCTCTGGGCGTGGGTGACTAGGGCTGGCCTGGTCCCTGAGCTGGCCGCGTATGCTCCAGCCCCGGAGTGATGCAGTGTATTCTTTGCACACGCCTTGCTCGTTGTCACAACAATCACAGAGGCACCGCCCTGAATCTCACCTTGCAGCTGAGCAAACTGAAGCTCCTGGCGCTTCCCACCTGAGAAGCCGGGGAGGACAGGGAAAAGCTGTTGGTTTCACCTGGGCCTCTGGATGGGCCAGCCGCTAGGTGAATAGCAATCCAGCCGCGCCAGCCATCGGGCCCCTTTTCTGAATCTTTAAATTCTCTAATCAATTCACGAAAACAAATAATGATTAAAACATCTGTACTACATTAACCTTCCTCAACCAAACATTTAACCGTCAGCTTTCTTTCTTTACCCTTTGATACAATAGAAAAGAAATCCCATTTCCTGTAAAAGTCCATCCCTCCATTTGACCTCTGGATCCCATACCTTATGTTTCTAAGGTACTTTAGCCAGTGGTTTGTCTTTTTTTCTTCTTCAGCACCACCTCTTCTCTGCTTAATCTTGCTCTCTAGCATTTTAAGATGCCTACATTGTTTTCATCTTTAAAAAACAAAAAATAAAGAAAGGCACAAAACAAAAAGTTCTATTTCAACCCCTGATCTACTCCACCAATTCCTCCTACCTTTTTCTTCCCTTTAGCACTAAATCCGATCATTGTGTCCTTGGTTGCTGATAAAACTTACCTGCATTATTTCCTTGCTTGCAGTCTGGCCACTGTACCACCATACCACTGATGATGATCTCACTAATGCTAAATCCAAGAGACATTTTTCACCCTTCACTGTTCTTGATGTCTCAATGGTATTTGGGGCTCTTGCCTTCTCTCACCATTTTAGGACACATTTTATCACCGATGTTTATGACATATACCCTTAAGCATTTTCAGTCTCTATTTTGTGTTCTTTATTGGTGGACATTCATCCTCTGCGTTTTCATAAATTGTAAGTATCACTCAGTGGATTTTGTTTGTTGTTTATTTCCTTTTCCTTTTCATCTTATACCTTCTATCTGGATAAGGTCTTGCATGCCAGTGGCTAAATATACTATCTAAAAACTGCCCACTCTCAAATTGTTACTTTGAAATGCTTTACTTAGCTGTGTTTTTAAACATCCAAACTGTGCTCATCAGGGTCTCTCTGAAATTATTCTCTACCTTTATATTTCTGCTCCAATGAATTATGTACAAGCATAGCCTAGTGATCAAGCCAGAAACCTGAAAATGTTTCTGTTTGTGTTTTCCTCCTTTACCCCCGGCAGTCAATTCCTATATAAACCAACTCTGAAAACTTAAACAGATGTTTTCTCTTCATTATTCCTACTGCCACCACCTAAATTCAACACATCATTATTTTTGAATTTCTAAAATAGTCTCAAAAATTGTCTCTCTATCCACCAGCCTACTGTACATATACAGTTTCCAAATAAACTACACATACGCTTCTAAAGTAAAAATTAATATTTCTTAACTCTATTTCATTTAGTGTGATTTTCAGGCACTCAAAATTTCTTTCAGTTCTCATATTGTTTCCGTTACTAGGCACATGTATTTTTCTCCTCTCTTTCCACTGCCTTCTTTATTTATTTTATTGGATAATTATGAGTGGTCCTTTATACTGAACATAGATAGGGCTTTTATGCCCAATTTCTTTCTACTTGCTCATGACTTTACATGAGCTACTATAACACTCTGCATTTAATCTCATCATACTTATACTGCCTTGTAATTAAGTAAGTGAAATTTATGTCATTCACTGAAGCCCAATGATAACAGAAATTATACCTATCCTTTGTCTACTTCAGCCACATGTTTGTCCCTGGTGACTGTTAGTTAGCACATGCCTGGCAGAACCTCATAAATACTTGTTAATTTTCTGTAAATACTTAAAAGAGTATATAGTTAAAATAGTATAATTAGGTTCTAGTTCTTTAGTTATATTTTGTAAAGAAAATAAAAGTGAGCTTTGGTACATGATGATTCACTAGGCCATCTCTGGGAGGCTAACAGAAGGGGGAAAAATGACATTGAAGCATGTGCTTGAAAGAACAATCTTTGATAGATAGAAGGAAGGTAGCCAAATGAAAACTAAAATCATTTAAAGAGAAGAGAGTTGGCCATATGTTCAAGATCATGACATTAAATGCATGCTTTTGGAAGATAATATGCTTTTAGGGGCCCATTTTTGACCCCTACATGACATTTTATTCTCACAGATTGCATATTATTTATCTTGTATTCTTTCAGCTTAATATAACATCTCCCAAAGTAGAGCAGAATGGACAAAAAGATTAAAAGGTTTGAATACTTAATATTAACCTTTTGAAGTATGATGTGTTTTTCTTTCTAATCTCTATTTTATGAATGAGCAAAGTGAGCTTCAAAGAGATTGAGGCATAGACACAAGGTCACATATTAAGTAGCAACAAAACTTCTGATTCAAGCCAAATGCACATTTTATTACCACCACCCTTGAATCTCTACTTTTCAAAAGCAAGCATTATGATATTGCTTTCATACTCTACAATTAAATTTTATGTTGAAGCAAAGACTTTTAAAACCATATGAACCCTTTATATTTTCATTTATTCTTAGCTGCTCCATTCTAATCATGTTTTGTTTAGTTAGAATTAAAGTGAATAGGTTTTATTTTTCTTTCAAAGCTAGCTTAATTAATTGCAAACTATAAAGATAGTTATTAGAATATTTAATATGATTATCTCCAAATATATTAATGAAGAACTACCAATATATTAGAATGTAAAAGTAAAACTTAAAAAAAAATGTCTAATCTGGATGAAAAGAACTTGAAGACTCTAACGGACCAAGATGTATAACAAATATGGCATTGCATGCCAACAGAAAATCTTTCTGCTTTATATCAAAATTGCAGTTAAATCAAACATTTAAAATAGAAAAATTAGAAGCCCTAACAGTATAAGAAAACACATGAAGTTATGTACTTATATAAATATACACTTGTATATGTTTTGTGTGAATGATATATTTCTCATATGAAGAATTCTTTATCTCAGAAACCACACAGAGAAGCATAAAATACAATTTCTCCAAAGCAAAAATCACTGACTATAAATAAAACTGAAATTAAAGTGAAAACACTGCAATGGGAGGCAGGGGAGCTTGTAAAACTTACCACAGATAAATGGCTGTGCTATTATAAAAAGAACAACCCACTTTAAAATATGGAAAAAGGTATAAACCTACAGTTCAGAGAAAAGTAAATTTCAGTGGATCTTAGAAAGGTGCAGAACATAATTTATAATTAGATAAATTTAAATTAAATTTATAAGATTGTATCTTTTCACTGTCAGAATGAAGATTGAGATTGATAATATTTATTATGTGTAAGTGTATAGAAGTAGATATTCTCCGACTTTTTAAAAAGTCAGAATATAAATTGTTTGGCTTCACAAAAATAGCATTTAGGCATTTTCTATCAAATTTTAAATGAACATAATTTTGTAGCAGTATATTACTTTACAGCAATGATTTTTAACCGGTATGCCACAGAATTTTTAAAAACATGCAATACCTGACAATTTAGTTAGGGGCACTGACTCTTTTTCCTTAGATTGTTAAAAAAAGAAAAAAAGACAGCAGCTAACACAACAATAGCCATCCAGTGTGAATGCCCCATCTTGAACCATAAATATATAGGTCATATAATAGAGTTGCATCTCATTGGTAGCATTGCACAATGAGGTGCGTTAACTGGTTAATTCTTGGTACTAGAAATCCTTATATACAAGTATAAGCACCTGGCTTTTAAAAAACTCTCTTTGGAGTTAAAAGTGTAGGTAATAACTATTATTATTATTTTGTAAATAAATCAAAATTGAACCTTTTTTTGTCAAATTGACAAAAGATATAATGTATTTCTTGGTGTGCTGCATAATTTTAGTAATTAATGTGTTCCATGAGATGAAAAAGGTTGAAAATTACTGCTTTATAGGAATTTATCTTATAGCTATGATAAACTTGCACAAAGTATTTTGTATTAAAGGATATTCAATATGGTTCTCTTTGTAATGACAGATTATTGAATTTAATATCAACATAAATGTATTATTAAATAATGAAGCATTAAATAAAATTTAATTATGTTTATAACCATGAAGGTCCTTAAAAGAATGAGACTCCCCTCCTCTTTTTTCTTCCATATCTATATGGGAAGCATATCAAATATATTAAGTGAAAAAAAGCCAAGTACAAAACAATGTGCGTGTATGTTTCAGAATGACTATGTAAATATATCTATACTAATAAAAGGGTAATATGCTAATTAGACTGGATAGACCAGACATCTTTCAGACGTCATTCCGGATGTGCTTCCTGATAAAGCCGGGACCTGGGCTAAGCCACCCGGGGTCCCAGGAGCCTGCGGCTGGCCAGGGAAAAGCTAGCCCGGGTCCCGGATGCCTGTGGTCAGCGAGAGGAAGGGAAGCCCAAATCCTGGTTGCCTGCAGCCGGTGAGAGAAGGGAAACCTGGGTCCCGGGTGCAGGGGTTGAGAGCAATTAGGGGCGATTAGGGGGTTGAAGTGATTAGGGGCATTCAGGCAGGCAGGCAACCAGTTAGGGGCGGTCAGCAGGCAGGTGAGTGGGAAGGGGCATTCAGGCAGGCAGGCAGAGTGGTTAGGGGCAATCAGGCAGGCAGGCAGGCAGGCAAGCGGTTAAGAGCCAGCAGTCCCAGATTGCAAGAGGGATGTCTGACTGCTGGTTTAGGCCCAATCCCACAGCAGGATCAGGACTAAACCGGCAGTTGGACATCCCCCAAGGGGTCCCGGATTGTGAGAGGGTGCAGGCTGGGCTTAGGGACAAACTCTCACCCCCCCTGCACAAATTTTGTGCACCGGGCCTCTAGTTTATATATATATATGTCATATGCATGGAATACCTCTGGAAGAGTACTGAACACTGGGCAGGAGCATTACTATCCCAGCCCTGAGCAATTGGGCCCTATCTCAGCTCCTCTTCAGTGCTTGGGGCTTGCTGCCATGTGTGTCCCAAGAAGAAATCAGGAACCACATGGGCTCTGTATGGTACTTTACTTTGATTTGGGATATGCTCCAAGTCATTACCCTGTGTGTGGTCACCCAGATGCTCCAAAGATCTGTGGACCTGCTGTATGTGCTTCTCCATGGTCATTACCCCCAAGTCTCCAAAGGTGAGATGACAAGCAGAACTGTCCTGGGGTCCATGAGGCATTTTTCCCCTCAGATAACTTGGGACTGGGAGGCCAGAATGGTGCTGATCTGCTAGGTCTGGTGACCCTCCTACAGGACACAGGAGTTCCGGGCTATGGGCTATCCCCAACTGTCAGCCCTCAGACATGAGCACCGAGTGGGCTTCTGCACAGGCTTTCACTTTCCCCAATTCCCACCGGGAGGCATAAGCAGCTGATAGTTCCCAGGAGGTGGGGGTGGCTTTCTAGAAAGTGGCAGGTGTTCATTACCTCCTCTATCTCTTCTGAAGGCACCCAGAGCAGTCATCCTTCTTCTACAAACTCCACCTTTATGGTGTCTGCCTATGGGCTCTGAGCCCTGGAAATTATAGTGCTGCAGAATTTTAATAAATTAGGTTACGTGTGCCATGAGATGGCTAACAAGCTCTTGAGTTCATGTCCTCTCCAGCCACCCATAAATATGGTGATATTTTATTCTCCTGAATGATTGATCTCAAGCTGTGTCTGAAGAGGGACAGACACTCCTTAGACTTGTTGAGGCCACTCTACCTGCCCCATTCACTGGGCTCTTGCCTAGCCGCCCACCGATGCTCTGTGGAGGCAGGGGTAGTGTCACATCCAGCCTCCGGAGAAGTTAAAGAGAAGACATGTTCTTTTCTATTTATGATACAAACTTCTGAATGGCAAATTTAGCATGGCTAGAGAATGAAAGGTTTCTTCCTTCACATGTTTCTGAATACTCTGGGTAAGGCCTACCCCCGTGGTCATCATCAAGGAGCACAGTAACCACCTTTGATAAAGGAAATAGAAGGATTCACAGGTGGCCTGATTGCAGAGTGTGAGTAATGATTTAACCAGAATTAAATAAATGACAAGTGGGAACTGAAGATGGAAGTTCTATAAAGAAACAGGCTCTAAAGAGCCATGCAATGCCTGTCATAGTGTGGCTGCATTATTCTCTAAGTAGGTCAGATGGAATTAGTCAAGAATGACCCTTTGACAATAGAGAACACCAAGAGACAGTTCCTGGGCCTGAACAGGAAGAGATGGTGCCTAGAGAGAATCTTTAATGGCACTGATTGGACAAAAATCAAACACCTAAGATCTTTTTTACTCATTATTCTAACTTTCCACCATTAAGTCACTATTATCACATGTAGACCTAATTTTTAAAAAATATTTCTGAAACATGTTCAATAAAACGTATTTCCCTGGGGCCCCACATATCTTAGAGATGACCCTGGGCAGGGCAACAGGACAGATTGGTAGCGTAAACGTGGCAAACTGACTTTTAACTCTACATCTTTTGTAAATTTTGTTTGTTTCTCATGTACATGTATTTCTTACTAATAAGATAAAGTAAATACATATTTATATGAATAAATACATTGAAAAATAGCTTGGTTATATAATTATATAATGTGTGTATGTATTCATGTGTATGTACTAATATATATAGTTATTCAAAACTATTGACATTAGCAATATCTGGAAAAACATATAAAATCTAGAGGCCCGGTGCATGAAATCGTGCACTTCGGGGGGGGGGGGGGGTCCCTCAGCCCGTCCTGCTCCCTCTCACAGTCTGGGAACCCTCAGGGTATGTCCAACTGACAGCAGTCAGACATCCTTAGCACTGCTGTGGAGGCGGAAGAGGCTCCCGTCACCTTTGCTGTGCTCGCCAGCCATCAGCCCAGCTCAGGCTTCTGGCTGAGCAGTGCTACCCATGTGGTAGCGCACTGACCACCAGGGGGAAGCTCCTGCATTGAACATCTGCCCCCTGGTGGTCAATGAGCATCATAGCGACTGGTCATTCCGTTGTTTGGTCGATTTGCATATTAGCCTTTTATTATATAAGATTAACAAGGGTTAGGCCAGTGAACTAAAAATATTGAAGCAGTAAAGCAATGATAATAAATCCCACCACATCTGTATACCCAACAAAAAGTAAAAACTTGATATTTGTATAATTACAAATTATAATTAGCTTTATCAAACTTCAGGTGAATCTATAACCATTTTTACATTAAAAATATTCCAGACAATAGACAAAGTTGGCCCACTTGTATTTTAAAGCTAGTATGATTTGACATCAAACCCAAAACAAGCAAATAAACAAACAAAAAAAAAACAACTAAATGAAAAAAAGTGTGCCAACTTATCTGTGAATATAGATGTACCAATTATAAATAATAGTAAGTAAAAATAAATAAATTCAAAGAGCACATTTAATGTGATAATAATAATAAGAAGAAGAGTTATTATTATTCTATGCCATTGCTGTGTAGGTTTATTCCCAGGACGTAAAAATGATCCATGTAAGTATCCTAAAGTGGGGTGGAGGAAGGCATTTTAATAAATGCAAAAATAATTCAATAAGTAGACATCATTTAGTGTAGAAAATATGTTTTGTAATGAATTGAGACATAATCTAAAAAGTGATAAGAAATTTGTTCTTGCTCAATAATGTAAAACATTCAGAATTTTTTTTTTTCGCTAAAAGTATTACAAAGGGTATTACATAAGTGTCCTTTTTTCCCCCCCACCCTTGACAAGCCCCTGCCCTCCCTTACCCCCCAGTGTCTTATGTCCATTAGTTATGGTTATATGGATGCATACAAGTCCTTCGGTTGATCTCTTACTCCCCCCCTCCTGTCCCCCAACCCTCCCTGGCCTTCCAACTGCAGTCCGACAATCGGTTTGAGGCAGCTCTGCCACTGTATTTATTATTGTTCAAAAGTTTGTAATGGTCTTAATTATCCATGAAAGAGTGAGATCATGTGGTATTTTTCCTTCATTGACTGGCTTGTTTCACTTAGCATAATGCTCTCCAGTTCCATCCATGCTGTTGCAAATGGTAAGAGTTCCTTCTTTTTAACAGCAGCATAGTATTCCATCATGTAGATGTACCACAGTTTTCTAATCCATTCATCTACTGATGGGCACTTAGGCTGTTTCCAGATCTTAGCTATGGTGAATTGTGCTGCTATGAACATCTGGGTGCATAAATCCTTTCTGATTGGTGTTTCTGGTTTCTTGGGATATATTCCTAGAAGTGGGATCACAGGGTCAAATGGGAGTTCCATTTCCAATTTTTTGAGGAACCTCCATACTGCCTTCCATAGTGGCTGCACCAGTCTGCATTCCCACCAGCAGTGCACAAGTGTTCCTTTTTCTTTAAAAACAGTAAAATTAGTTAATGAAAATATTTGCCTTCAACACTGCATTTAGCCACACGCATATATATAAATGCATAGAAATATAAATATATAAGTTCACAACAGAGGCTAGAGTAATGGAAATGTGTAACAATTAAATAGTAGCACATTTGTAACTTTTAATGATTATTATTACTTTAATACTAATCTGTTCTAGAGTCTGTCTTAATTCTGGCTATAAAATCTAAACCCCATTTTATCATTTTCCCAAGAGAACCTAGTCACTCTAATGCAATGATATTCCATGTATACCAGCCTGATATTTTTGAGGTGATATAGAAAATTATCTTCTCTTTAAGATAATTGCTATAGGTTTGGTAATATAGTCTTCATGACAGTATGTATAAAACATGGTTGTTAAGCATATAAACTTCCATGTCACTGACATGATTTTGAGTACCACCTTAAGAACATTACTTACCCTCTCTAAACTTCATTTTTCTTGTGTATAAAATGACTATACAATATTTGACATAAATATGACAGGAAGATTAGCAAATACAATGCATCTAAATCACATATTCATAAGAAATAATAAATGCAACATTTACAATCTTAGGAATTATTTTTTAGAAAAAATAATGTTGTCATTAGAAATAAAGAATTAAAACATTTATAAAGTAGGCAAATTAAGGTAAGAGTTTTGCTCTGATTCATAGTAAGTGTATAATATTCCCTTCAGAGAGACGAGAATTGGGACAGATGGGATTCCTATCATGTAACCACGGGAATTAGAATATAGTCACAAAATTATAGAACTTTTGTTTTTCCTGGAATCTCCAAAAAGAAAAATGTGGGAAACACTTAATATTAATGGCAACTATATCAAAAGGATCAATGTAGGTCACAACTGAGAGGAATGAGGAGTAAAGAAAAAAGTGAATGATGCAAGAAGAATTAAAATAACTGCCACAAATTACTCTGTAAGATGTCCAGCTCTTATTATAAATCTCTGTTGTTATTTTTCTGATTAAAAGATTAATGTTGGAGCACATAATTACTTAAAGAGTAAAGTATTAATTATAAAAGAGACATTTATGCTAAACCTAGAATATGTAAACCTTACAGATCAAATAAAGAAAACTCAAAAAGTGTAAATGTTTCCTGGCAGGGTGGCTCAGTTGGTTGGAGCATTATCCCTACACCAAAAGGTTGTGAGTTCCATCCCTAGTCAGGGCATGTAAAGGAAGCAACTAACAAATGTTGCTCTCTCACATCAATGTTTCTCTCTCTCTCTCTCTCTCTCTCTCTCTCTCCATTCCCTTCCCTCTCTCTAAAAATCAATAAAAACATATCCTCAGATTAGTATTTAAAAAATGTAAATGTAATGTAATTCTTTGGCCCTTCATTTACGTTTCCTCTGGTCTTCCTGCTAAAAGATGTGACACATTAATGTAATTCTCAACAGATTAGCAATAACAATTTCAGTATTCTGCACCTGTTCATAGAGAGTAACTATTTTGAACACACTTTTATTATTATTTTTTATCTTAAGAGATTCTCTTTAAAAAGAACATATAGTTGTTTTTCCCTTCGATCTTTAGCATTTTCTAAAGCAAATTATCTTCTGAAAATATTTCTTTATCTGTTTCTTCTTCAGCATGTCTTTTCCAATTTTTAATTTTTCTCTTTAAATTTAGGTATATTTCTCAACAAGCCTTAACCAACCAACTGATTTTACCTCCTGGTGGCTAATTTGGAATGGCGTGGCAAAGTAATTTTATTATTGTTTAAGGAGCAAAATATTTTAAAATTATTTTGCAATAATTTTATCCAATCATATGTTATAAATAAAGCAATAGGTAGATTTATTCATAGTAATAATCTACATTTCAAGTAATTTTTGTCAAGTTGACAAGTGAGAATATAGTAATTAAAATCATTTCTACTCTAATAGAACTTATTAGTCAAAGGTACCATAAAGAACAACTAAATTAATAAAAATTATTCAAATATTTTTTTCAGTTTAAAAATATATCATAATCAGCATTGAATTATCCTTAGCTTTAACAAATAATTTCAAGGATTTTATAATATTTTTTCTGAAGAAAAATTATATACTTTTTAAAAATTTTGGAAATATGATCTATTCAAGCAATGTCTTTAGTAACCATAGAGAAGAAGAAATCAATAATGGAGCTAGTTAATTGTACAAAACAATTTCTTGAAAGAAATTTATTTCTGTCGCAATAGGGAACAGATGCACTGCACTGCACATTCTGAGCATTGAGAGTCCTATTGGTGCCATAATTAACCAATATTTTAAACTTTTTTGATGAGAGTTAGGGAAGGTAAAGCCTGCAGCCTTGTTAATAGAGATCAGTGTTCTAAAAAATGTGAGAATTAATAGACACATTCTGCACTGCTTCCCTCATCTCTGAAAATATTAAGACTAACAACGTGTCAAAATACAATGCCAAACAATAAAGTCTTAGAGAAAAACACATAAAAAGCAAATAAGAATACTGAAGAAATAACTCAAACTAGAATTTACAGAAACTATTCATGGATATTTCTTTGAAATAAGATAAGCATAACTCTTTGTTTACTACACATTTACCAGCTCAAATGTAATAATAGTCAAATGTGTTTTGACCACCCATAATGGTGTAGATAAAGCACTGGCAAGAAATAAATACATATTTTCATATATTTCCAGCTTTTGCAATGCTGAGAACATGCTCAGAAGTCCCCTGAGGTAAATTTTAGACTTCAATGCATCAGACCCATTTCAATAGATGGCAGTTATATTGTAAAATTTCTATGCTTTCACTAACTTGATAGTTACCTTGATCACTAGCTCTACTAAAATCCATTTATTTTCTCACTCACCCCCAATTCCTTTGCTACATTGAAATAAGCACCACATCCCTTCTCTCAAATCCTCCCACTTCTTCCTGTCTCTAAAACTAATACTCAGGTTCAGGCCAACACAACGTCTCAGACTTTGTAATATTTTTTGTGTCAAACTCTTAATCTAGGTCCTATAGTCCAATCTAATAACATCCAATCGATTTTCTGCAGTTCAGTTAGGCTACGCTATCTAAAATATGAATGTGATTAAGTCACCACTGCTTAAAACCCGTCAGTACCTATGCTTTGGGATTACTCCTAAAGCGTCTTACAATGGCCCAAGAATTTCTGTATAACCTGATCCCAACTGATGTATAGAGCTGCTTCCCCTCCCTTGTACATGGTTATGCTCCTATCATAGCAAAATGCTCTTAATTTTTCAAATGCACAGTGTCCAGTGACCATATTCCTTCTTCCCTAAGCTATTGTACTTACTTTTTCCTCTGTCACCTCACATTCTCCCCTTGCCCACTCTTTATTTGGCTGATCATGACTCATTCAGTTCTCACTTTTTCGAGCCCTTGAGCGCTTTAGAACTCTTCTCTTACATGCTCCCGTCTGATCTCAGTTGTACTCCTTTTCTAGCACTTATTCCAAAGAACTGTATACTAAGATTTGCGTTCACTGAGCTTTGGGGACCCTGTTTGTCCGCTTGATTATTTGTTTTGTTTCTGTTCTTGATGTATTCACTGGACCAAGCTCAGAATTGTGTATTCAGTCGGGACTGAATGCATATTTATTGAATCAATCCTGAGTAATGGCAGGCTCCTTAACCATAAAGCATGTGTAAGGAAGGAGGGTGACATAATCATCAATTCACACTGCGTTCTTGTCTGAATGAGTCCATACATTTTTCTCCTCAAAATTTCTAAAAATATTTCTCTCTTAAATGCACAGAAGGATGTATCTAAATAGACAACTCTACCCCGAAACGATTGGCAAATGCTGTAAGGGGAGTCTAGGGTCAGCAGAAGATAAACTGACCTCATTTCCATTTTGTCTAATTCAGATAGTACAAATGGTACTCAAAAGGTGTTATTCACACTGGCCGGTTTGCTCAGTGGTTAGAGCATTGGCCCGAAGACCAAAGGGTCACGGCTTCAGTCCCCAGTTCTGGTCAGGGTGGCAACCAATCTCTCTCTCTCTCTCTCTCTCTCTCTCTCTCTCTCTCTCTCTCTCTCCTCTTCTCCCTCCTTTCCACTCTGCCTGAAAATCAATGGAAAAAGTATCCTTGGGTGAGGATTAAAAAAACAAAAAAAAAGTATTATTTCTACTTTCAAGAGCCCTCTAAATTGTGTAATGCTTGTCAGAGAAAACAGTGATTTCAAAAAGGCACTTTCAGTAAACACTCTTTCAACAAATGTTTTTAAAACAAAGTATTTTTAAAATGTATTTTGCTTTATTTTAAGTAGATCTGTGGCTAATGTGTTGATAGTTAATACATACATAAAGATATTTTAATTTTCTTCACAATAAGAAACATTTCTTAAATTTTGATTTTTGAGACTATTTGACAATTTCTTTGTTATTCTTGTTAAATTCCTCAGTCATATTTCCAAAATAAATCACTCTCGTCAAGGTTTCACCCATTCATAGGCTCTCATTTTCAGTGCAAAAAAATTACTCCTATTTCAGGTAAAAACTGAGCCTGTCAAGTTTGAATGATTCAGCATTCCATTTACCTTCTTTCAAATGAAAATTTATAAAAATCAATCTTTGTCTTTTAGTCCCAGGGAAGGAGAGTTACTTGTCTTAATGAAATACAGTTCCTCTGGATGGGTCTCAATTCCTTTCCCAGTGCATGCCCTGTCTATAGTCATGTATCTTGTCTATATTGTCAGCTTACTTTCTCTACCAGTCCTTTGCCTGCACTTATATATGCCAGGCTTATATCTTGCTTTTTCTGTTCTCTTTGTGTTCTCATCTGGATACTTCTGTTCTCTACACCCCTACTGGCTTCCAAACTTTATAGATGTTTTCACGTGGTCTTTGCCTTTTGTTGGGGAAAAAGTCACAGAGATGCTGGTTAACATTCTCAACATATGCTCTGATGATGAGTTGAGTTCCGAAGATGAAATAGAAGGACTCAGTGCAGTTCGAAAGGAGATCATCAAGAATAGAATCAGAGCCATTGGGAAGAGGGCACGGGTCTTTTCAGTTTTTCGGGAAGAAAGTGTGAGTGTGCTGACTCTCAAGGGCCTGACTCCTGCAGGGACACTCCCTCTGGGTGTCCTCTCAGGGGGAAAGCAGACTATTGAGACAGCCACAGTAGAAGCGGTAGAGGCCCAGGAAGCCATCAGAGGGTTTTCGCGTCAGCACAGGATCCGGAGTTTTGAAGAAGCCCGAGGTCTGGACCTAATTAATGAGCGGATGCCACCCCCAAAAGATAGCCAAGGGAAGTTGGCAACCCCCGTACAATCTAATACTTCGCACAGGAGCGAGAAGGGAAAAAAGGCCAGCCATGACGCAGAACCCTGCGGTGGCACAGGTGGACCCAAAACTTAAGAGCAAATTGTATTTATTTATTTATTATTGGAAAACAAAACAAAGCAACTTAAACCTGGAGGTGCATTCATAACAGACACTCTGCATTTATTCTGGAAGAAAGGTGATCATTTTATAAATTCTTCTAATTTATGTCTAACATAAATAGAAGCAGTGCAAAAAAAAAATCTTCTCTATTGTGTCCATATCGTTCTTTCCATTCTCTTCTTCGATTTTCACCTTCTTCTTGCCTTTGCCTTTTTCTCTTCTCTCGCCTGATTAATTCTTTTCCTTCATCAACTAAGTCTGAGGTCATATCATTATCTCCCATGAACTGCTGGAAACCAAGTAGATTCAAACAACGAGTTCCCAAACTAAAATAAGTAGCAATGCAGAGAATTACTACTAGCATAGGATAATATATAGAGAATCCATCTGCAATAAAGGATAAAACTTTCATGGAACCCATAATAGATGTATAAGCAGTTGGTTGCGTATTCTGGTGAGAGATGGAGAAATCCATATGGGTCAACCCCAAGAAATTAAGACATAAAGGAGGAGTCAAACAGCAAAAATAACATGCCACTGAAAAGAAGGCTGTACGCATCGGTCTGGTGATGTGAAGCCAAGTAGTAATAGTTAAATACACGAATCCTGAACACAGTAGGATATCCTCCCTATCTTAAAAGTCAACTGAGTTGGGATCTTAATACCTTACTTACATATAAAAAATCATTCACAGAAGCACAATAGATTTGATTGAATAACTGGGAGAATGTGCATATATTCAACTAATAGGAAGTTTGGGGGCTATTTTAGGATTCTCGCCTACCATACTCATTTTGTTTTACATTTACCCTATTTTGTGCTTACTTAACTATTTGTTTTATCTTTTTTATCATACAGTCCATAAATTACTGCCTGGTGTTTTGAATTTGTCTTTTTGCCTTCCCTCAGCATTAGGAATAATATATTTCCTTTTTAACAAAAAACTAGGAGGCTGCAAAGTGTTTACTTAATCTAGTTCCATTGTGGCTTATTTTTTGCCTAAATTTAGACAGGTTTGTGCACATATGCTGATAGACAATTTATATATTTTTACCTTTTATTCTGTCTCCAAAAGCATTTTGGAATAAAGTAGAAATAATATATTATTTTGCTTTTAAAATACAATTTTTAAACAATTGTTCCCACTTAAAATAACCTTTTATCTAATAATTTAAAAAAAGTAAAACAGTATGCTAATATTGCTAATTAAATGCTCTAAAAGATGTATAATTGAATCTTACAGTTTTAGAAATTGGGTTTATCATTATTAAGCTCATATCAGTATTAACTCAGAACATTTTAGATGACTGATAAAGCATTGTGTTTGCTAAATGATTAAGGCTTGCATACCACTGTAGACATTTTTATCAACGACTCTTTAATGCTACAGGTAACTGTATTACATGTGCAAAAATACTAGAGGAACATCACAAAAAAATAAATAGAAATGTAGCTTTTAATGACCTCTGTGTCTAGGGAGGCTGGTCTTTTTGATATAAGATTGGCCTTATCCTGCTGTGAGAGACATAGAAGATCTTTCTTCAGGTTCAATGGTGGTTCAGTGGCCTGCTGTGATTTACCCCAAGTCAATAGTTGTCAGCAGGTCTGTTGACTATCATTTGAGATAATAAATCTTGATCTTCACCATAGTAGAAGTCAATATCCACTTAAGTTAAGAAAATCACAGTGTTTACTTTTATTGTATAACAGGAATTGGCTCAACTTGGCTCGACCTAATCAAGTAATCTATTTCCTATGGTGAAAACCATTCTGACTTGTCTTGATTGGATGAAAAGAATGCTATGGGCAGTCACTGAAATGTCAAGATGCTGTGACTTACCTCTCAAATACTGTTCCCAATTTAGATGTAGAGATTCTTTCAATATAAGTTGTAAATTCAGATTGACTGGCTTTCCTAATGTCTATCACTTATATAAAGCATAGTATTTATTTATTTGATAGCATTTTATTTTACCTTTAAAATATAATTATACTTAGACATAGCTTTGAAATATCATTTCGCATTCTATTAGCTATTTAGTTATGAGCATGGTATTTAAAGTCTAATCTTTCTGAGAAACAATTTTCTCATCTGAAACTTTTTAGTAATAATTATACTGTTACTATGGAATTAAATGTTATAGTACTTCTAAATAATTTTAGGCAAAGAATTATATAAGAGGCGTGTCATAAAAATAGATATGTGTTTGTTTAATGTGGCTTAAATCTTTAAAAGGATACTTCTTTCTCACCTCTATCTATACACATTCACTTAGTGTATATAGAGTTGAGACAGAAGTATCCTTTACCTGACATTCCATATTGACAAATAACAAGGATCTCATATCAAAGTATTCAATGGTAATCCATTAGCTCATTAATCCTTAATTCCAAACCAATCAAGTAGTAATTGATTTTTTTAATTTAAATGATCTCATTGTGAATGTAAGAACCATCCCAACCAATAGAATATTTTTATAAGCTTATTTGAGCCAAACTACTAACAGTTGCTGAGAAGCAAAATCTAAATGGATTGAGAGAATGCTTCAGAGAATGGCAGTTTTGTACCTTATTTTATACATTACAATCAAAGGAAATATAAGGATGTTATAGAAAATCTATTGGTGGTAGATTAGGGAGATGGGGAAAAAGCAAATTGGGGGAATCTCTGAGATTATATAAAAAGTAAAATGAAGAGACAAATATGTCTTTTACATTGGTGGGTACAGAACAGTCAACATTTAGAGCACGCAGAGATGGTATGCAGAACAAGGTACCAATGAGGGGTTCTGTGGTCTCTGTTCTGGTGGGAGCTTGTGGCCTGAGAGGTCTGGAAAAAGGGTATTATTCTGACATTCCAAAGGTATGTTACCATACATGCTTAGATAAATTCCATAAAGAACCACCTAAATTTAGGAAAGAATGTTCCATTACCAAGATCACAGAATATCTGGAAGACTATCTCAGACCAATCCAAAGGCTAATAATACAGGATTGGATTTTCTCAAGAATGTGCCTTTTATGATAAAAAAAAAAAACCTCTCAATTGTTCTCTTTTCAATATCAGTGACCATTTTTCAAATGCGCTTTGCACTTTAACACTCCTCTCACCCCTGGAGGTGTGGGGGCATAAAATATACAACTTTCCTCCCACCTAAATTCTTCTAGCTGTGCTAATAATTATATTAACAAGAGACTGATTAATAGAAGAAAATGTCCAAAGTTTATTTTAAGCAATTTACATGGAGATGAAAAAGCATATGTTTGGTAAACTAGTTCTTGCTGGGCCATCTTTCACAATGGGACGCAGATACGACACTGAATAAAATGGGTCTTGCTAAGTTCCTCTCTGTGTATCAAGCACTAAATTATATTAAACTATAGTTTCTGTGATAATATCTCCCTTCTTGGAACGGGTCCTCTATATACATTCCTTAGGCAGTTAGTGGGGAGGTGAAAGGTTTTGTTTGTTTGTTTGTTCTTTTTGCCTTTAAAATAAAATCAGCTTAAAATCCATATCCCAAAAGGCATATGTTAGGACTGCAAACTCTGCTTCCCTTCACAGTAAAGTAGCAGAGTCAGGAAAAATCCCCGTGTGAAACAGAGACAATGGGGAATGGTAGGGTTAAAGGATTTCCTAGAGGGGACACTAAAAACCAAAAGAAGAAAGGCATATGCTTTCTAATAAGCAGTTGTGGATTTTCATTCAATTAAACAGAGCCAATATGTTTGAAAATTATACCTTAAATTAGTTGAATAAGTCTTTTTTTCCCCAGCTGGTAAATTTCAATATAACATAGTGTAATTCTGCTTAGCCTTGTTAGAGTAACCTTCATTAAATTAAACAAAAACAACAGCAAAGTGAGAATGAAAAATCCAATTTACATCTGGTATTTGAACCGTGAGATATTTACTTCAAGTTTTAAAAGGATCTGTAGTAATTACTAAAACATTAAAAAATTTGTATGACCTTTGGATTACATTTGTTAAGACCTCTATTTCCTTCAGGCAGTCATCTGTACAATAGGGTTCAAGGCTCCAAGTACTTTTAAATATATATATATATATATTGATTTCAGAAAGGAAGGGAGAGGGAGAAAGAAAAAGAAACATCAATGATGAGAGAGAATCATTGATTGGCTCCCTCCTGCACTCCCCACACTGGGGATTGAGCCCGCAACCCAGGCATGTGCCCTGACCAGGAATCAAATCGTGACCTCCTGGTTCATCAGTCGACACTCAACCACAGAGCCACCATGGCCAGGCTCCAATGCAGTTATTTTCTATAAAAATACTAACAAAAATTTATGTCAAGAAAGAAGCAATGCAACTGAAAATGACAAAATGCTAAGACATTTTGACTATTAACAGGATACAGATGGTAGAAACAGTTCTGGGAAATATAATATAGATTTCTGTAATGAGTCAATATCATCAAAATGAGGTTATAATATAGAACTTGAGAATTTGTTTGGAGACCCTAGAAAATGAACACATCTACTCTTACAACATGATTTTTTTTTCAACTCCCTGATCTAGAGCAGCATTTTACTCTTGTATAACCTCCAGGATGAGGATATCCATCTAGTGAGACAAAACAACTCTAGAAATCAATGGGATTACAAATTGTAGCCAAATCACCTAGGGATCACAAGGTAACAAGAATGAAGGGTTTCAGGGATTTGCAAGATGATGTAACAACATAGATAAGGATTCAACTGAAGGTGTACATTAGCTTGAGGGTTATTAGGTTGAACCACAAAATATTTCAGTCACATGTAGTGAGATTCCACTTTTTCGGAGCAAAGTGGCAGATATAAATGAAGCCAGGCTGGTTGTCTGCCACCCTAAAGCTTGCAAGCAAGTTGGAAATTTCCTCTGTGTAAAGAATACCAAAGAATAGTTATACCAAATAAATGTTATGGACTTTATACTTAGTGTTAGATACAAATGGGATATATATTAAATATTGAGAACTATTATTAGGAAAGTTCCTAGAGTAAGTGGAAAAATAGATATTAGAAACAGGAAAAGATAACTCAGAAGGGCAAAATTTCTTATATCATAGCTTGTTATACACATTAAATTAAAAATAAAAAAATAAAAGCACCGAGCCCACATAGTAAGGAAAAATAAGTCATTGAGATGGTAAGAAACGAAGCTGTTTTAAAGAAGTTAATATCAGTCTGTGAAGTTTAAATGAATATACTTGATCTGTGGGAGTTTCTTAATAAGCTCAAAGAGGGGCAGGTCCATAATTTTTGCCCAATGTATTGCAACATATTTTAGAAGTGTTTTACAAAGTGGGTTGGGTTGGTGATTGGAAGTGTTGGAAAGAACAATACTGCTTAGAACCACAAAACCTTGAGAAATCAACCTCATAGTGGTTATAAGTGGAGCACTTTATGATTGTGAAAAGTTTTATAGTGTTGTTTTATTTAATTATATCAAGTGAATTTTAAATACTACAATACCTTTACACAGTTATGGAAACAAAATTTGGAAACAAAATTAAAATACTTCCTTTATCCCACTTCCTCACATAACTATTTCATTTTTTTAAAATATATTTTATTGATTTTTTACAGAGTGGAAGGGAGAGAGATAGAGAGTTAGAAACATCGATGAGAGAGAAACATTGATCAGCTGCCTCCTGCACACCCCCTACTGAGGATGTGCCACAACCAAGGTACATGCCCTTGACCGGAATCGAACTTGGGACCCTTGAGTCTGCAGGCTGACACTCTATCCACTGAGCCAAACCGGTTAGGGCACTATTTCATTTTTTTCCTCATTGCTCTGTAGCTCGCACACATGCATCTTTTGGTTATGAATAATAGTAGAGAGCGTAAATCTCTCTTTTTAATAGTGTGTGTGTGTGTGTGTGTGCCCGTGCATGTGTGTGTACCAAAATTAATGTCCATGTTGTTAAAGGTACTCATAATTAATGGTTATGCATATTTTATAGTTTTAAAAATGTTGTCATTTATATGATCAGCTATCCATCAAGTATTTTTATTTTTTATATATTGAATTTTAAAAGTAATTATTCAATGTATACATTTTTAAATATTTTCAATAATTTTATTTTGTTAGTTCTTATAGGCAAGTTCAACAGGGCCAAGAGTAAGGATCTTTCTAAATCTCTCCCAAAGTACCACCACATAGTTTCCAAAAATATTTCTACCATGATTCCTACCAATATAAACAGCCTCCAACCTTTTTTACTCTTCTGAACCGACATTTTATTTTTATTTGTGTATTTATTTACTAGAGGCCCGGTGCACCAAATCATGCACCAGTGGGGTCCCTCGGCCTGGCCTGCTGGGATTGGGCTAACAGCGGCTCTGCAATATCCCCAAGGGGTCCGGATTGCAAGAGGGCAGTTCTCGGGTGATGTACCCCACTATCGGGCTCCTTCTTCTCTGGTTCCGGGTGCTTCACCCGAGAACCGCAGCTGCCAAATAACAGCAGCTTGGAAGCTTCTTCATGGAGCATCTGTCTCCTGGTGGTCATTGTGTGTCATAGCTACTGGCCAGTCAGCCGGTCAGCTGCTCTCTTAGGACTATATATATATATATATATATATATATATATATATATTTACTTTAAATTATTTTTTTTATATTTTTAAATTACAGTTGACATACTAGCACACTATTATATTAGTTTCAGGTGTACAACCTAGTGATTAGACATTGTATAACTTATTAAGTGGTCACCCCTATAAGTCTAGTACCTATTTGACATGCTATATAGTTATTAGAATATTATTGACTGTATTCTCCATGCTATCTCTGTGACTATTCTGTAACTATCAATTTACACTTCTTTTTTTAAAAAAATCTTAATTATATTTTGGAATGATATTGTTTAATGAGATTGTATAGGTTTTAATTGTACATGTCTATGATACATTATCAGTGTATTGCATTGTGTGTCCACCACCCAAAGTCTTGAATACATGTGGAGAAAAAGAAAACCTCATCCTCTGCTGATGGCAATGTAAACTGTTACAGCCACTATGGAAAAAAAAGTATGGAGGTGCCTCAAAAAATTAAAAATAGAGTTACCATACCCTCTTGTGGATATCTAACCCAAAAATTTTGAAAACATTTATTCACAGAGATGTATGTGCCCCTATATTCACTGCAGCATTATTCACAGTGACCAAGGCATGGAAATAACCAGTGTCTTTTGATAGATAATTGGATAAAGAAGATGTGTTACCTATATACAATGGAATACTACTCATCCATAAAAAATGAAACACTGCCATTTGTGACAACATGAATTGGCCTTGAGAAATAAGTCAGACAGAAAAAGCTAAGGACTATATTATTTCACTCTTATGTGGGATATAAAATGGAAACTTATAAACACAGAAAAGAGTATGGTAGTTACCAGAGAGAAGGGGATGGGGGGACTAGTAAAGGGTAAAGGTAACCAAATATATGGTGATGGAAGATGAACTGAATAAATAAAAGGAATATAAAATTTGAGTATTTAAACAACCAAAACATTCCAATAGATTTTAATTATTGTTTGGCATGAGAATTACAGGAAGAAAAAGTTGAGCATAGTCCCAAATTTATTTCAAACCCTTTACATTGCTACACAGTTTAAAAAGTTGTTCAAAAGAATAGTACTTCTTTAGACAGGGGTCAAGAGCCCTAGCATCAGAAAAATAGGATTGAAAGCTATAGTTGTTATCTATGCAGGCAGTTATGTTTTGAATGGTTATAGATATGGTCAAGCTTCTGTAACCTGCTTATTTTATCTCCAGAACCACCCTTTGAGTGAAAAACCATCAATCCTATTTTTATTTTTATTTATTGATTTGAGACAGACAGGAGAGAGAGAGAGAGAGAGAGAGAGAGAGAGAGAGAGAGAGAGAGAATTTTTGTATGTGCCCTGACCAGGGATAGAACCAGAAACCTCGGTATATTAGGGCAACACTCTAACCAATGGAACCACCTGGCCAGGGCCAATCCTATTTTTATATGTGAAGCTAAATCTTAAAGAATTTAAATAATTTCGAGAGTAATATATAGCACAACTAATATTCAGTAAAGTTTAAAATGTATATCTCACAATATAATTCCTAGCTATTTATTAATTTTATGGTGTTATTGTTGTGAGACATTTTCATTACATTTTAAAATGTGTTATTGATTTTTACCAAAAACATATTTAGTCTCTTTGAAAGATATAATTTAGTAGAAGTATTTTTTAGAAGTATTTTTAAATTAGGATTCATACAGTTTGGAGAATGGGTGAGAAGGAAAAGTTACAACTTTGAATTAGTTAAGGAGGTAATTCTAAAGCTCTGATTTAAGAACGTGGCCATGGAGATAGAAAGGAAGGCAGAGATGAAAAAGGCATTAAGAAAGAAAAAAATAGATATAAATTCTAAAAATTTCAACAAGTGAGTAAGAAAGAGAAAGTCATTAATAATGACTCCAAAAGTTTACATCTAGATTATCCTCAAAGTACAAGACCAAGTTACAAATAAAAGTTAGAGTTTGAGTGTATACTTAGTGTCAAAAGTCCTACCACACTACCTATGAGATGGAAGAGCTAGAAGAGTTGAAGCAATGAAGATATATGGGAGAGCCTAGCCAAAGTGGCTCAATTGATTGAGTATGGTCCCATGCACTGAAAGGTTGCCAGTTCAAGTCTCAGTTGGAGCACATGCATGGGTTGTGCTTGATTCCTGGTCGGGGAGCCTATGGAAGCAACTGATCAATGCCTCTCTCTCTCTCTCTCTCTCTCTCTCTCTCTCTCTCTCTCTCCAATCTCTCTTTCTCTCTCTAAGCATGCCTTCATGTGGGATTAATTCTTTTTTAAAAAAGATATCTGGTATAAATATAATAAGTGCTGTTATAATAAGAAAAGAGGGAGGCAAAAATAGAGACCTAGAAACCATTCAATTTAAGGGAATAAAACTCATCATATTTAAATTCAAAACTAGGGTTCATTATTATTCCTAGGTTTTAAATTAGCCATTGTGTTATAAGTTATTCTCAATATGTTATCTTCTTATTATGTACCATTTTAGAGACTTCACATTATTATGCAAAGAACACAACGACATTTAATATTTGGATCTATTTCAGAGAAACAATGTGATTAAAGAATCCTTAATGCTTAATAGATGCTTGTGGTGGCTGTAACACAACAAAATGCTACCTAAATTTTATCCTTAGAAAATAAATTTTAAATTTTTCCATGAATATTAGTATGAAACACACCTCTTGCCAGAACATGCAGTAAAAGTTCTTTCATATACCAAATTATTTATCCTTCTAATATTTATAACATGATTAGAATGGATCAGGAAATTTAATGCTGCAGATGTTTTTTGTTTTGTTTTGTTGTTGTTTTTTTTACCTATTAGCTGGATTTTATTATATAAATGCAATGCTGGGAATATTTAAGCATGAATTAAATTTTGGCACTTTGAATGGAAGGTGCGGTCCCAGATCTGAATATTTGATTTGTCTCTAAGTAATGTGCAAAAGGTTTACTATTATTTCTAGAGACAGAAATAGGATATATACCACAGTGATTTTCCTTTTAATACATTATGCCATTAGAAGTCTTGTTTTCTTTTTCTGAAGTCCTTGTGTTGTCAGTGGGGTGTCCTCTTTGCCCTCATCTGTTATTGGTGGAGGTGGAGCTCTTGGGGGAGCCATGGGGACAATAATTTCCTGAGGCCCCCACAAGAGGGTGAGTTATGATGGAAAGCTTTGTTGATGACGTAAGATTAAGAGAGTTCCCCTCCAAGGTCCCATCTCCCTCCCTCTCACCAGGGAATAAGTCCCGTTTTGTCCTCAGTAAGGCTAAGATCAAAGTCACTACCCAAAGATTCTACTCCAAGTCCAGCCTAGCACCTGGCTATCATAGCTCCTATTCCCAGATGCAGTCCATTGTGTGTAGGGTCCACAAGGCCATGGGCCCTGTGCCTGCTTAGGCTACATGGCATGCAAGTGCAGGTCATGGAGCAAGTGAGTGCAAGAAAGCTGGAGAGACTCAAGAGGAACAAGAGAGCAAACTTCTTTGTCTCTGGATTATAACCTGGAGTTTAATCAATGGATCCTTCAAGATTTTGCTCGCTTGCAGTGGCTCCACCATCCAGGCCAAACCATGGTTCCCCAGGCTAGACAGACAGGCAAGTACCTTCCCTATATCACAACTTCACTGTGCATCTCCCTCTTTGTTGGACCCCTTCCCCCAGTGATTTTCAGGGAATGGACCCATGGTTCCCTGGGAGTGTAAAGTTGCAGCTTCCTAGTGAAGCTGGTCAGATGACCATGCTTACAATATCTGGCCTCCCCTTTGCTTTCTTTCTGTTATTAACTAGAGGCCCGGTGCACAAAATTTGTGCACTTGGGGTGGGGGGGCCTCAGCTCAGCTTGCGCCCCCTCACATTCTAGGACCTCCCGGGGGATGTCTGACTGACAGAGAGCAGGCCTAAGTCAGCAGCCGGACATCCTTAGCACTGCTGTGGAGGCGGGAGAGGCTCCCGCACTGCCGCTGTGCTTGCCAGCTGTGAGTCTGGCTCAGGTCTTCTGGCTGAGCAGCACTCTCCCTTTGGGCGCGCACTGACAACCAGGGGGCAGCTCCTGCATTGACCATCTGCCCCCTGGTGGTCAGTGCACATCATAGCGAGCGGTTGAGCAAACTTAGCATTCATTAGCATATTACGCTTTGATTGGTTGAACTGCTGACTGGACGACTGGTCACTTAGCATATTAGGCTTTTATTATATAGGATATTAATAAAATAGCTAGTTATGACAGTAACACTTTGTTAGGAAATTTCAATAAAAGATAAAGTTGTTTCAATTCATACTTACCTTTGAACAGGATACTTTTAAAACCTGAATGCAGAATTTAAAATGTGTAATGCAACAATATTTTCAGAAATTATTTTACTAATTTTTAAAATTACACTTATACTGTTTCATATAATAGAGACATTCATTTTTTAAGTTAAAGATTTTTTATTTACTTATTTTCCTACTTTTAATAATAAAGCAAAATGTTTTAAAAATAAAAGTAGCCGAAACCGGTTTGTCTCAGTGGATAGAGCGTTGGCCTGTGGACTGAAGGGTCCCCGGTTCGGTTCCGGTCAAGGGCATGTACCTGGGTTGCGGGCACATCCCCAGTGGGGGGTGTGCAGGAGGCAGCTGATCGATGTTTCTCTCTCATCGGTGTTTCTAGCTCTCTATCTCTCCCCCTTCCTCTCTGTAGAAATCAATAAAATATATTTTTAAAAAAATAAAATAAATAAAAAATAAAAGTAATATAAGGAAAATATAAGAAAATAGTTTCCATATATGCCAAATGTTTTAAATCTATTTCTTTAGGCTGCTTGTTTTTTGCTCAATAACAATTAAAAAATTATCAAATAGGCAATGCAAGGTGAGTGCATTCTATGCAATGCACTTTAATTGTATTCAGATTATAGAAAACAACTGTTTTACATGAAGAATGCAGTAGTGATTTTGTTAATGATTGACTAATGGTAACTAGAATTATATTACAAAAACCACTTCCAAGTATAAAATACAAGAAGTTCAAAGTTGTATTATTTTTTAATGAAAGTAAAAAAAATATTAGGCCCCAATATTATTTCATAATAAAAATCTACCAAGCATTAACTGAGTTTCAAACTCTCATATATTTAAACAAGGGTGAAGTTCACGGTATTTTTCAAAATTGCTTGTTCAAAGTCTTTTTCCTTTGTAAGCCAGAGGCTTGATAAGTCATTTACTACTTTATCCTTCCACTTCAGAACTTCCAGAGGAAGTGGGGTATACTTCTGTGGATATTGGATTCTATAAGTTTTAATTTTTTTATGGAGAATATCTGTAAGTGAAATTGCTGTGTCATATGTTAAATTTAAGTTTCACTTTAAAAGAAGATGACAAACATTTTCCCAGAGTGGCTGTACTATTTTGCATTCCAGCAGTAATATATGAAAGTTTCAGCTGTTCCAAGTTCTTGTCAGCATTTTGTATTTACTGCATTTCTCCTTTAACTCATTCTTATAGATATGTAGTAACTGTTCATGATTTTAATTTGCATTTCATAATGGCTAATAATGTTGACTATATTTTCATATGCTCTTGCCATTAATATATTCTGTTTATTGAGTATCTTTTCCAACTTTTTGCCCATTCATAATTTGATTGTTTATTTTTTTACTGTTGAGTGTTAAAAGTTCTTTATATATTCTAGATAAAAATCACTTTTCAAACATGTGCTTTGCAACTGTTTTCTACTAGACTGTGGCTTGCCTCAAAAACAGTGGTTTTGCAAAGCAAACATTTTTAATTTTGATGAAGTCCAATCTATCATTTGCTTTTATGTGTATCATTTTATTATGAGTGTGTGATGTAATGTCTAATAACTCTCTGCTTAAACCCAGGCCACAAATATATTTATATGTTTTCTTCCAAAATATTTATAGTTATACAATTTACCTTTAGACTTGTGATCTGTTTTTGAATCATTTTTCTATAGAGGTTTGAAATTTAGGTCAAGATTCATATTTTTCAAAGTGTAGTACCCTTTAAAAAGACAGTTCTTTTCCATTCAGTTGTTTTGTATCTTAGTCAAAATTAAATTCACCATATCCTCATAGGTCTATTTCTGGACTCTCTCCTCCATTCCATCAAACTATGTCTATTACCTTCACTAAGAGGTAATTAAAAATCAGATGCTGAATTTAAGAATGATATTATTTTTTTCTCAAAATTGTTTGACTATTTTAATTCCTGTGCATTTTCATGTAACTTAAAATTAAATTTCATTTATCTATAAACATTTCTGCTGGAATTTTGATTGGTACTAAATCTGTTGGTCAATTTAGACAGAGTTGTGACCTTTATCATCTGACTCTGACAATCAGAGAATATAGAAAATTGATAGTTTTTTAACCAACTTTTAATTTTATCAAACTTCCACACATATGATAATGCTATAGAACATGTAAATAATATGTTACATATATATGCATATATATCATATTAACAATTTGAAAGCAAATTTGAAGTTTCTCAGAGGTACATGTCTTCATAATAATGACCGGTAGCTTACATTCTGTAATAACTCGATATACTTAACAGTTGTTTAGTTTGTACTTTTAAAAAATATCAACCAAAAGACTTAATGGTAAAAATTAGATTAAAAATAAATAACAACAAAAAGAAAATAAAACAAAAAAGGAGTAGCATCAGCCTTCGCGGTGTTAAACATGGACCCTGTATGTGGGTTAGAAAACTTTGATGTACTAAGATTCAAAGGAATCTTAATCTAAATTCCTCTTCTTAAAGATGACCCTCAGACCAGATTAAATGACTTGTTTAAAGTCAATAACAAGACATTGTAAGAGCTAGATAAATTTTTAATTTTCACTACTGACTTATCCTCATTAAACTTTACTCACATTTCTTTACTATACAGATGGTATGGCACCCAAAATATGCATGTAAAAATATTCTAAATCTCACTACAAAGTAGATATTGTGAAAGTTCATCAAAATGATGGCATATTTATTTTAAGTGACGTTAATGATGCTTGGTGACAACAGGAGCATGGATTTAAAATAATAGTTTAATTAGCTATGCATAGAATGGTCACTCTTCAACGGATTTGGTCTTTATGAAGATAAATGAAACATCTAATTTCTCTTGACTGCCATGGGGTAATGGCAAATTTAAATTCCCCCTTAAAGACCCAATAGAACTTTTCTGTTTTAGAAAAGGGGACTTTGGATTAATTAAATAGAATAGTTTTATCTGCAGTTTGTTCATTTTCATATATTTTCATGTTTAAAGTCAACTCTTCATTTTGGGAAGGGCATAGAAACTTAAAATAAAAATTAAAGAGCTAGAAAGCAGGAACCATTCCAAGCCTTAGTTTATATTCCTAAACACTTTTCACATTGTGTGGAAGGCTGGATAAAATCCATATGCTGTTGAATCATGGCAATTTTGCAATACAAATTACATTCTAAAGAGGCAGAATGAGTTTTGAAAAGGAAGCTCTGCATGCCCAAGCTTATGCCATGACTTTGGCCATTTCAAATCATCAGATACTGTGCCGGAAATCTGCCACTTGTCCCCCACATACAAACTCTACTTTTTCCTACCTTGGTCTGTTTTCTGAGAAGCTTAGCCATGTAGCCTGCATGACAGGGATACCTTTTCCCATCTCCTCCTTCAAGTCCAGCCAAGGAAGAGTACCAGAAGACCAGAGGGAGGGAGCGTGAGATCAGAAATGTATTCCTTTCATTCACTTCTTGAGAGGTTGCTGCAGACCAACTATACCTTTCCATGGAAGTTATTACCACCTGTAATACTCTCCTCACAGACCTCTCGTCCACCGGTCCTCTCTGTCTCCTGGAATTGACAACCACGCCCTCTCCTCATTCCTTCAGGTGTAGAAACACTATCAGAATATACTAACCTTGGAATTTCACTTTTACTTAGGGTGTTCTTACACCTAAACCTCCTAGATATTACCTAAGTCTACAAGCAACCTATATGGAAATTATGAAGCACAATAATAAAATGAATAATTGCGAGCCCACCACTCAGCACAAGAACTAGGAAGTTGTCAGTATCATTATATAGATCCAGATGGGCCTGTGCCTTCTCTACTATTTCCACCCAAAGTCATTATTATGTGAATTTTGAATAACTTTTATTGCATACATGCTCTGTATATATAAAACTATATATTGTTTTCCTTTGCTTGATATGTTTTCCTTACAGATATGGACACTCTTCCCCCATTGCATATTCTTAGGTCCTTTGTCATAAATTAATTGACCATATATAGATGGGTTAATTTCTGGGTATCTATTCTGTTCCATTGATCTATGTGTCTGTTTTTATGACACTACCATACTGTTTTGGTGATGATAGCTTTGTGATATAGTTTGAAATCAAGAAGTGTGATGCCTATAGTTGTATTCTTTTTTGTCAAAATTGCTCTGGGAGTCTTTTGTGGTTTCATACAAATATTTGAATTGTTTTTTTTTTCTATTTCTGTGAAAATGCTATTGGTAAATACTTCTAAATAATTATATTTGTCTCATCAATTTCTTACTTAAACATCTGACCATAGTTTTTACTACATTTTTTAAAAAAACTTTAACCCCCTTGGAAAGCTCAATGGTATTTTTCTGTATTTCCAAGTTTCCAATAGAGGGACTACCACAGAGCTGCCAGACTGCACAAATGTTTAGAATAATGAATATCTATGATTTAACAATATCATTTTCCAGAGTGCTACCCCAGAAATTATTATCTTTGTTTTGCATGTGTCTGATTTTGTAAGCAAGTGATGACCATTTTGAAGTTAGGATATGGTTGACAGAATATAGGACACCCAGGTAAATTTGAGTTTTAAATAAATGACAAATAGTTTTTAATAATAAATATGTCCCAGATCCTAAAACAAATATTAGTTGTTCATCTGAAGTTCAATTTTAATAGTATCCATGTATATTTATTACCTAAAATGATAAGTTTATGATTGAAGTATGGCATGTTATCTGTTTTGAAAAAGTTTATTTAGGATAGGAGGGGTTAAATGTTCTCTGATCTTTCTACCAACAGAGATTAAAGCAGAAATGAACATGATCATTTAATTTTACACATGTGTTTTCTTTTTACAATACTTTTATATCCAAACCCTAAGTATATCTTAAAGTCAAGTTCAAAAATCAGCTTATCTCCAAAGCTTTAAGAACCTTTCTACTCTGAACTCCGAAGTATTTCTTTATGGGACACCACCTTTACATTTCTTAGTCTAATGTGCATGTACTTTCTAGAGAGTAATCTTGATCAGTACACAACTAAATAATTAGATATTTAAAGTATTCAAAATTATTTTCTGAGTCATTATATAAATGAAAAAATAAGTGCTACAAGTATGAACTTACAAAAAAAAAGTATAACATATTCAAAGATGTACTCAAGGGCTTAGAGGGTATTGGAAGGGTAATATGAAGTCAGGGAGGTCCAAAAGTAGAAAATAAGTTTGAAGGACCTTAAAATTCATAAATTCATATCTGACTATTTTAAATGCTGTAGACTATCAATAGTTAATAAATACTGAGCCAGAAATTATTTTATATGAATATTTCCTTAGATTATTATATTTGTATATTAAATCTGTATTATTCATATTATTAAATATAAATTATATTGAAGAGAGTAATTAGCTATTTCAGACTTTTACCCTTGGGTATATTTTCCACATACTGTAGATATTTTTATATATAAGGCATAACATAGATCTGTACAATATACTTGCTCAAGGAAGTTATATTTGGATGAGATAACATTCAGGCACACATACATTAAGAATTCATCTATTTTGATGCCTTTTTTGCCAAGTTATGCATACTCAAATTACCATATTCCTAGGAGATTATCTTCAGTGTGTAGTATATCTTATATTTGAGAAGAAAACCAAATCTATCCCAGTTTATTTAATACATCACAAAACAAACGTCTTTCATGTGCATCATTGTAATGGATAAAATAAAAATTGGGAATTGTCACTATTGATTGATGGTCATGCTATCAAGCCCCTGGCAGGCTCCAACTCTGTTAAATATTTTGAACTTTTCATAGAGTTCTGGAGGTGAGTAGAAAATAAAAGGAAAAGAGCAAAGGTAAGTGCTGCTATAAACAAGTGCTTTAGGAAAGAAAAGCCTCCCACAGAACTTGAGCCTGGTGGCTATAGTCATGGCGAGAGCTACAACAAAATAGAAGTCCTTTATGTCTCTTTAGAACAGTGCTTCTCACACTGTGGACAGCAGACCCTTCCATTTTAACAAAGCCTCGCAGAAGGGTGAGCCTAGAATTGGCTGGAACAGAACTCCTAATCCCTTCTCCTTCCCCCAAACGGATTAGGATTTAGAATTCTAAACTTGGTAGCAGTCTCTATTCTGATATTAATGGGTTTGATAACTACTAATTTAGTATGTGGTTGTGAAGCTACATGATCCTATGATTAATTTATTTGCTCAGTTATATTTGTATGTGAAAAACATCATATTGTTTCCTTTAAAATCATTATTGAACTCAAAGTTTAGGCTGGGAAATGTAACATCTGTTCTGTAGAGTGACAGAGGATCCATTAGAAATGTTTTCAACTTTTTCTTACTGGAAAGGAGTCAACGCATATATTTTTCTGATGTGGGGTAAAAACTTTAAAACATATTATGGCTTTGCTTTATGTAAATAGTAGTGAAATTGTTAAGCTTTATCAGTGAATCATAATTTGCTATAAATTATTTCCTCCCATTATTTCTTGAGACCTGTTTAAGTAGAAATGGAGGTCAGAACCATTGCAACAAGATGACAAAAGTAAAGTATGGAGAACAGAAGATATGTAGTCAGAGACTTCAGACACAAAGAATTTGAACAAAATAAAAAAATCTGATGCAAAATAGCACATCATATTTTACTTGCCTCTTTATTTTTGTGCCATTCCTTCTTATTTCTGAACATCAAAACTCTGTTTTTACAGTCCATATAAAGGGTGACAGAATTTAACTCCTACAGTTCTCATCTAGGTCATGATGCTAGTAATAACAAAATAGACCCCAATTCCATTCAAGGTCCCCAGGAAAAGAAGACCAGCTTGGTTAAATGTCAATATTGGGATCAATTAGATAATGCTAAAGAGGGCCCTGTTGTCACTATGTTGAAGGTAGGGGGGAAGTTTGCAGTGAACAAAGGCCTGGGCAAACTTCAGATTCTCCTTACTACATTTTTCTTCTGACCCCACCTCACCCACACACGCTTCATCCTTTACATACTCACTTAATATCCAGAAATGTACCTATGTCTTTCTCAAAGGGAAATATCCTACACTGATATCCTAAAGTAATATTGGTAGTGTAATGTCTCAGGCATTTTTTTCCCTGAGAATATAAATTTTTACACCTACTTTAGAGAATTGTTTGGCAATGTCTACTAAAGCTAAACACAGGTACATCCATGTCCAAATAATTTTACCTCTAAGTATGTGGACTCCAAGAAGAAAATTATCTAATGTGAACCACAAGAAGAAAGTTACCTATTGAGATGGACTTGGATTCCCTATGGTTAACTGGGGTTAAATTGAAAATTAAAATCTAGTGTCCATTTAATGACAAGGGACACTTACGTACTCTGTGTGTCAGGAAGAACCACACACTGAATTCCTAGTTTTGCACACTATGCCCTGTCTATTTATGCTGCCTATTCAGCATAACAGAACCACTACAGGGAAGTTCTTTATTCTGTCATTGCCATGTTATCAACCAACGAATAGACTGTGACCTGCCCTGATGAATCAAAACTATACAAGATGCATTTTTTGTATGCATTTATACTAACCAATCCAAACTGCATAATTTGTAAACCTCATTTACATGAAATGGACTATCATGGGAACTATGGGTGGGAAATAATTTTTATAAGAAATGACTGTTTCAGTTGAGCGCACTTTGGGTTTCTACCAGAGGCTGCATCTCCCTGGTTTTCAAACTATTATTTGAATGAAGTATCTCCTTTTCCATTCCAGTGACTTTTGTTGGATTTGTTTACATGTATATATTCAATAGAAATGAAATCAAAAGATAAGTACAAGACCTACAGAAAAGTATCATTCATAAATTATAGAATATTAGAAACCACCAACTATCCATTAACAATAGAATAAGTATATATTGTGCTCTATTCATATAATGAAATGTTATTCCCCAATGCAAATTTACACAAAACATCTGCTACACACAAAATTTTATGAGCATAATATTTACAAAAGAAAAGAGACACAAGAATGAATATGGTATTTATAAATGGGTACATAGTTTAAAAGAGGAAATCTAATGTAAGATGATAGAATCAGGATGGTAGTTTCAAGTTGGACAAGAAGAAAAAAAACAATAGCTATAAGAAATGCTTCTGGGCCTAGTTTGGTTTATTATACACCAAAAGAGGGAAAAATTGCCCTTGACTTGCTTCTATCAAATTTTACCTGTTTAGATCAAATAAAAGACCTTGATATTTCCTCAGCAAATTTATGCAGAAATCATCAACTTTGATTATTTCAACTAAAAAAACAAACCAACTATGTGAATGTTCAGGTAACATGCATCAAGATATGTCAATAAATTTTCCAAAATGATACCTTACATAATAATCCTTTTAACCTAATGTTATGTTCTCTTTAATCTTTATTAATGTGAAATTATACAAAACCTTTAGTAAGATATGTTTGCCATCAGTACCACCACTTTCAAGAGTAAACAAGCAGGTTAGTAGCTTGTTCAGAAATAGATAGTTTAAATGTACATAGAAGCATCATACTTTTAATTTTCCCAGGGTTACAAAGACTTAGGTTATAACAAATAAATTAATACATGGTTCATCTGTTTAAGAAAATGTCAATACAAACTTTTAAAATAAATATGTGATAGAAGAATAGAAATATCTTAGAAAAGATATCATTAGATAGCTTATCAAGACATAAGAACATTGCCAGAGGAAACACTTTCAGCAAAACTATAATGAGGTCTCTCTACCCAGACCATGAGTAGAAGTTCCCCAAACTATTTACAAAGGAATTGAAGCTTTTTAAAAGTAAAATTAATTTAAAAAAACACCTATTGGCTCATTATACCCCCAGAAAGAGATAATTAGTATATCATATGGAGGCAGGACATCTAAGGAAATGGGCAGAATATACCCTGGGAAATAATACAGCATCATATCAAACACAGCAGATTTCTTTCAAATGCATTCACCAGAATATTTGAGATCAAACATAAAAATTGTCACAGTCAGAATCTCTCTCTCACTCTTTCCCTCTCTCCAACTTTTTCTTTCTCTCTCTTTGAGTACATTGTAGGAGAGGAACAAGACAGAAAACAGTGTTCTAATTAATTTCTCTCCTTGCACAATATAAAAATATGTATTATTCATATATTAAAACAACTATGTGAATCCATATGTACTATTCACAGGATAAAAACATATGTATTATTCAAATATTAAAACAAATATGTGAATCCTTCTATGCTATTCACAGGATGAAAACAAAGATTTCTTGACCTAGCATATAGAATTAAAATACATAAAACTCAGCTGATTTACAAAGACCTTATTAAGTGCACTGGAAATTCAAAGGAAGGTCATGTTTCAGGATATATAATCTGAAGTTAAAAAAATCCCAGCAAATTGGAAGAAAGATAATAACTAAATGATCTTTAGGATTTAACTTAAATTTTAGAGATTTCACCAGAAATCAACTTCTAAAGATTTCATTCAATTGTCATGATCTCAATTGTTTGGGAACCTTTCTCAGGAAATATTAGACTAAGAACTTTTCCAAATCTAAAAGCTTTTCTCAAGGCCAGGACACTAGAGATGGTTTGAATAAATTATTCTTATTTTTTGAGCTCTAATATCCTTAATAATTATAATGTTTGTTGGTAGGCTGAAAACAATAGACATATCTATACTAGTAAACGGGTAATATGCTAATTAGACCAGATAGACCAAATCTCTTCCAGATGTCTTTCTGGACATTCTTCCAGACAAAGCTGCATCGGCTGTGAGGGCTGAGGTCAAGGCAGCCACGACAGCTGCGAGGGCTGAAGGCAGGCGAGCCGTGGTGGCTGGCAGTGGCAGCAGCAGCGGGGTAATGGTGTCAGCGCCTTCCCCTGATTGGCCTAGTCGCCTCCTACAGAGGGAGACTGGACTGTGGCTTAAACTATCAGTAGGACATCCCCTGAGGGCTCCTGGACTGTGAGAGGGGGCAGGTCAGGCTGAGGGACCCTCCCCCCAGTACAGGAATTTTTGTGCACTGGGCCTCTAGTAGATTAATAGAGTTTAAAAAACTATTGTGAAGGACTGGGGGAAGAGGTATATGGGGGTCAATGGGAAAAAAGGGTCATATGTAATACTTTTATTTTATTTTATTTTATTTATTTTTTTAATATATTTTATTGATTTTTTACAGAGAGGAAGGGAGAGGGATAGAGAGTTAGAAACATCGATGAGAGAGAAACATCGATCATCTGCCTCCTGCACACCCCCTACTCGGGATGTGCCTGCAACCAAGGTACATGCCCTTGATTGGAATCGAACCTGGGACCCTTCAGTCTGCAGGCTGACGCTCTATCCGCTGAGCCAAACTGGTTAGTGCATATGTAATACTTTTAATAATAAAGATACATTTAAAAATGTTTTAAGAATTTTACTTATCAAATTCACTGGGGTATTGATTGGAACAAGAATAAGACCCATGCTATAAACTGTCTGTTATATTGTAATAGCACAGTGGTTCTCAACCTTCTGGCCCTTTAAATACAGTTCCTCATGTTGTGACTCAACCATAAAATTATTTTTGTTGCTACTTCATAACTGTAATGTTGCTACTGTTATGAATTTTAATGTAAATATCTGATATACAGGATGGTCTTAGGCGACCCCTGTGAAAGGGTCGTTCGACCGCCAAAGGGGTCGCGACCCACAGGTTGAGAACCGCTGTACTAGCACCATGTTAAAATCATTGAAGAGTTAGACGAATTTCCAGACACAAAGGAACTTACACATATTATATTTAAAACAATAATTTAAAATCTCTGTTTTAGAGTCAAGACAATCTGATACAATGGAGTACTATGCTTTAATTAAAATAATAAATATGAATAATGAGGGCAAGATAGAAATTCTTTTTTTCTTGCATTGAGACAAAAGAGACTTTTTTCCCTGTTTTTAATTTATTGGGGTGACATTGATTAATAAAAGCCTATAGGCTTAAAGTGTACAATTCAATATTATATCATTTATATATTGTATTGTGTGTTCACCACCCATAGTTGTCTCCTTCCTTTACCATTTATCCCCCCTTTTTACTCTTCTACCTGCTCTTACCCCCTTTCCCTCTTGTAATAACCATACTGTTGTCTGTGGCCATGAGTTTTTTTTGTTTTTTTTTGCTTAATTCTTTCACCTTTTTCACCCAGCGCGCAACGCCCACTCCCTTCTGACATCTGTCAGTCTGTTCTCCATATCTATGAGTCTGTTTATACTTTACTAGAGGCCCAGTGCATGAATTTGTGCACAGGTGGGGTTCTGCTGGCCAGCCCTGATGGGGGTTCATTGGGCTGGGCCAGCGGGGGGTGGGGGAGGCCTGCGGGCAGTTGACTGGCCCCACCCCCCCATTGGGGTTTTGTCGGCCAATCAGGGCTTGGCTGGATCAGGCTGGTTGGCTGCTGAAGTGCACATCATAGCCACTGGTCAATCTGGTCGTTCCACAAAATCTCACTAAGACACCTGGAATCAAAAAGCCATTATAGCAAACATACCAATTAGACAAGATTATTTAAGAAGTACGCTCGAAAGCAACAGTTTCCAGCTCAACAACGCAAATGGGGTACCTATTTTAATTGGCATGCAGGAGCCTCCAAATTCTTGAAAATTCCCAAACCGCTTCATTGAAAGATTAATTGCAAAAGGCTAATGAACAGTGAAAGGCACAGAGGTACTGAATGCAAAAGACTAAGACTGATGTGACTCCTACGGCTCCCCTCTATCTTCCTTTACCTGAGTTTTCACAGTCTATACTAATGCTCTGTATGCATTGCCTTTTCACTCTAAAGTGACTATAAGACCAAAAACAGATCTGCCAAGTTAGTAGCCTTAATTTTAAGACCAGAAATCTTAAACAACACCTGGGCCTCTCCCTTTGCACCTTCCTCAGTGTCCATTATCAAAATACTGGCTCACAAATCAGTGTCACGTGTGCAATCAACTGGGACACTGGGGAAAAGATTGTCCTCAAAGCTTTTGTACAAATCACTAGGCCCTCAAAGGATATGGTGCCCTCCAAGATTGACACGGCCCTGAGAGATTCTCTATTAACAAAAAAGTTAGATTGCTGCTGGCCCGCATGGCTCAGAAGTTGAGCATTGACCTATAAACCAGGAGGTCACGGTTTGATTCCTGGTCAGGGCACATGCCCTGGTTGCAGGCTCAATCCCCAGTAGGGAGTGTGCAGGAGGTAGCCGATCAATGATTCTCATCATTGATGTTTCTATCTCTTTACACTCTCCCTTCCTTTCTGAAAAAAAAAAAAAAAGTTAGGTTGCTGAAGCCAATGAAACTAATAGAGCTTTTGATGTCCAGATAAAATTAAGAAAAACGTTGAGAAGGATAATGAATTTAGAAAATTATTTAGTAAATGAATTTTGGAGTCCAATTTCAAAAAACCTATGTGTGAAGCACAAACACACATGTATAAACACATATACACATACACTACCTTTATAGAAATAAGAGCAATGACTTAGGAATAGAAAATATCTTCGAAATAGGCAAGTTTATCACTATCCTATAGATGAGAGAACTAATATCTGAGCCTCTTCCTGCCAAATCCTGGCCTGCCCCTTTTCTGTACATGGATATCAGATCTGCCTCAAGGTATGAAGGACTGCCATGCTTTCTCCTCCATCTTTCTCAGATTTTACCCATCAATAACTCTGCTGCAATTCCAATTGTATTTCAGTGTCTGCTTCCAAAAGACCCAATGACATAAGGGCTGTAGAATAATATATGCACAGAATTTGACACATGATATCAACCTGATCACCATCTTTTCACTCAAATCATACCTACTATGATTCCTTCTCACCATCACCTCTCTGAGTCATTTGCACTATTCTGCTTTTCTGGTTTGTTTGGAGGCTGTTTTTGGTTCACATGTTTATCATGGAACAACCCTAAGAATAGCAAGGAAATGAGAATTGCTGTTAGATTAGTAAATAAGTTTATCCAAGAAATTAGAAACTGACATCTATATATATAAAAGCCTAAGCAACCATCGCAACCGAACGGACAACCAAACAGGCTGTGTGGGGCGACCAGGCTGGCAGGGGGGTTAGTGAGAGGCAACCAAATGACAAAACAGCAGGCTGCATGGGGTGACTAGGCCTGCAGCGGGGGAAGTTGGGGGCAACCAGGCTGGCAGGGGGGGGCAGTGAGGGGCGACCAGGCAGGCAGAGGGGGGCAGTAAGGGGTTACCAGGCCAATGGGTGAGCAGTTAGGGGTGGCCAGGCCAGTGGGTGGGGGGCAGTTGGGAGCAACTAGGCTGGCAGGAGGGGCAGTTGGGGGTGACAAGGCCAGCAGGGAGGAGCAATTAGGGGTGAGCAGTTAGGAGCCAGTGGTCCTGAATTATGAGAGGAATGTCCAACTGTCGGTTTAGGCCTGATCCCCTGCCCCTCCCCCCCCATGCATGAATTTCGTGCACAGGCCTCTGGTTTTTCTATAAGTTAATGATTTAGCATGTATAACCACAATAATTGCACAATAAATCTAGGTCTTTTTTATGAAAATAAAGCATTATGCCAGAGTTTATAGTTGCAGGATTAAATGTAAATACAAATGTTATTTTTCAGACTAGTATACACCCTTATGTCATAGAATTTTACAGTATTTTCTATGTTGGTACTAGTTCTACAAATCACCTGTATAAGCAACTCTTTTCTCATAAAGGAAATTGTGTCACAACAGAGAAATACTCATGTTTGAGAGTTAGGTGATTTGTGTTGTGTAGAGAATGATTAAGGACTGTGAAATAAATTGGCTAACACTGTGCATCTTTTGCAAGCATTTTAGCTTTCATTAGAAAAGCAATTTTACATGAACTACAACTATATTGGTGAGAGAAAAAATCCACAACCTGGAATATTATTAAATATATATCTGTGAACAGGATAAAAGATAAAAAGTGATAATTTACTCATAAGGATATAATAATCAAATCATTTTCTAATGGTATTTTAAATATATTTTCTCATCTGAGTATAGAACCAGAGTTAGAAAAATTCTGCCTCCTTAAAATCAGAACTACAATGCATTTTTATAGACCTTAAATCCTTCTATGAATTCTATATATGTACATAAGCCTTATCTTGTTTAAATTAATAAAAATCTGAAACAAAAAAATGTAGCATTTTTTTAGAAGTTTTATAATTTATGGTCATATAATATGATTATCTATAGTTATATTATAATTAATATACTATTGCCTCAACTATATATCAAAAATATTTATCAATTGGTATAATATACATATATATTGGCATGCAACATTCATTAGAGCAGTGGTTCTCAACCTTCATAATGCAGTTCCTCCCTTTAATACAGTTCCTCATGTTGTGGTGACCCCCAATTTCATTGTTACAAATTGAACATAATTAAAGCATAGTGATTAATCACAAAAAAATCTAATTATATATGTGTTTTCTGATGGTCTTAGGTGACCCCTGTGAAAGGGTCGTTCGACCCCCAAAGGGGTCACGACCCACAGGTTGAGAACCACTGCATTAGAGAAATGAAAATATATATAAATATTTTTTGTTCTTTAAGAAAATTTTGATAAGAAATTTTATTTTTACTTTACTGAATTTAACCATATTTCACATCTATCTGACCAAATGAAAAATTATATGAAGAGAAATATGAAATACTTTTAACATAGTTTCTCTGCATTATTTAAGAATTTCATATTATAGTGTTTATTAAAACTTATCTCTGTTATAACTGTTCCATGTTGACCTTTTAGCTTTATTTCCCTGTGGTCTGTGAACTATATAACCTTCTGTTTGGTTTTATTACTAATTTTAAGATATTATTTTCATTTCATTGTTGATAACAACTCAACCTTTCAGTTAGATTACTCACTTGTGTTAACTGTATCTTTTTATTTTGAAAATACTTTTTTATTTAAGAAAATATTAATATATATTTCCTGACCAAAAACAAATGTCATATATCAATTATTAGTAGATTTGAAATATGCACAATGTAATTATGTTATAAATTTCTTCTAACTTACATCTACAGGTTCAGTAAGATTAATGTTCATGCTTGATAAAATAAGTAGTCTGGATATTTTACGTTTCTTCAGTTCAAGTATTGTCCAGCATTGCTGAACTCTTTAGAAGAAACCTAATGTCAATGGATTCTTGTCCTATGAGAAATTTATCCAAATGAATAAACCTCTTTGAAGAAAAAGTCAGACTTTATGGACACATACAAAAGTGGGATTGAGCTAGTGTGGGGGAGGAGAAACTTGTGAAGAGAAGGGAAGGAAATCTTAGTAAGTGATGTTTACATTAAACAAACATATTAATCCTGAACATTTCTACATGTTATGCCCATTAGAAAATGAAGATGCTAAACTGCATAACATTTTCATCAGCAGTAATGTGTTTAAAGATAAACAGCTTCCTCCATACGCTTCTGGTTGATCTCTTTATCAAGTCACATGAACTCACTGCTCTGGAAGGAAACGAGATAATTTAACCATTTTGCTGTGCATTGTGCCTCTAAAATAAAACCTAAATTCTTAAAGTGTCAAAAAATAACCACCAAATATTTGAAGAAGAGCAGTGAGGGTAGATTTGCCCTAAATGATATAAAGACATATTTTGAAACAATTATAAGCTCTGCACTTTAGTATTTGTAAAGGGATAAAAAAAATGACAATGGGAAGAAGAGACACCCCCATCTCCCACCCTCATGTGAGATCTGTACTTGAATAGAATTTTGACAAAGTAAAAAAAACAAAAACACAATGTTTCCATAAAGAAAAAATGAAATAAATAGTTTACTATTATTAAAGAAAAGAAAACACTGTTGTTTTTATCTATCATCATATATGTAAACCACTGTCAGATAGATTAAATAATTAAATATCAATAATGAAAAATTAACAAACTGTGAATACACATTTTTCCAAGCACACATAAAATCTTACCAAAATAGACTGCATTATGCCAAAATTTAAGTCTCAATAAACTTAAAAGGATTAATGTCATATATATTAGTGTTTAGGACAATAATTCAATAAAATTAAAATAAGAGCAAAAGTATAATTTACAAAAATTAAACAGATATTAAATATATTTGCATGTTAAAAGAAAATATCTTTTAAAAAATAAGAAATTTACCATCTTAAACTTGAACAAAATTCTGGAAAGTTATCAGAAAATACAGTGCAAAGGTAGTGATAAGGGATATGGAAACCAACTATGATTATAAATTACATATATATATATATATTATATATATGGTTGAAAATTTGGAAAATGTAGGTTTAAGATTTTTTTAATGTTATTTTTCTTTCTTTCTTTCTTTTCTTTTGGAGAAATAAAATCTTCTATTGTTGTTCTTGTTAATCCTCATTCAAGGATGAGGATATTTTTCCATTGACTTTTAAAGAGAGTGAAGGGAGGGAGAGAGACAGAGAGAGAAACATTGATGTAAGAGAGACACATTTATTGGTTGCCTCCTGCACATGCCCTGACCTGGGCCAGGGTCAAACCTGCAGTCTAGGTACATGGCCTTGACTGGAATCGAACCCGTGACCCCTCAGTTCATAGGCTGATACTCTGAACCAAACCGGTTAGGGTGAGAACTAAAAATCTTTAATCAATCTCCATGTGTGTTCCTGTAGGGAAAGAGGAGGTTCTAAAGAATAAAAAAATTCTCACAAAAGTTAGCTGATGCCTGCATACTTCCTCAAGCTAGTCTAAGAATAGAATTCTTCTGATTATCCCACTGTGCCAATGACAATATAGAATTCAGAAAGTCAGAGTTTGAGCCAGAAGCAAGTGTTCTAAGTGTAAATGGCTCAAGGTGAAATATATGCTGTAGCACAGAGAGCAAAATCTGAGTGGTGTTAATATAATAAAATCTTTGTAGTTATCAATTCTAGGTAGGTTATGGGTGGGAACATGTGAGAACTCTAGGAAGTATGAACTGAATGTAGAGTTGAACAGCTGGCCTTGCAGGAATTTGAGAGTCATAGACTAGGGAGTGGAGAGTAGTAAATGCAGAAATTGGCAGAGGATTGAATTGACCTTTCACCCTCATTGTTATCCAGACTGCTTTTCTCCGTTCCTTCAGATGCTGTCAGCACATCATTTACTGTTGTGGTGGTGTTTAAAGTTGTATTTTCTCTACTCTTACTACTGATTCAGTTGAAAATGACTCTTTCCTTAATTGAGCCTTCTTCTTGTTGAGTCAATCCTTAAACAGAAGGGATTTTGAAATGTGAAATGAAATGCCAAACTTCTTTGATGCTTTGCTCTTTGTACCTGAAGTTTCCATGGATTTTCTCCAAAGAGCTTTTCTGATGATATTTGTTTGTTTGCTTTTCTCTTCAGCCTGACTGAGGGTGCTGGAACCTCTTCCAGTCCTGCAGGTTAGTGTTGTCTTAAGAGTTCAAAAAATTGCCATCTAGAAATGAAAGCCAAATTTTGTTTATCTTCCAAAGTAAGAGAAAGAAAAATAAAGAAAAGAGACTTTATAGGTCAAGATATAAAATCAACAGTGGATCTCAATTTGCAAGTGTGAGAATTGACAGAAAATTTGCCATAATTGATACAACATTGTTTTACTAGATACAGTGGCATATTTCAGAATAAATGCAATGTTATGCAGAATATAGATGATTATACTTATGGAGTCATACCTGTGTACAGAATATATTTACCCAAAGGAGGTGGTATATGAATAATCAGAAATTCAGAAGGTAGAAAGATATCTATAAATTTTAGCAGAAATATGGTCCCTATTGTTGACAACAAAGACATCTAGCTGAGGTCTGGATTAACTCATGTATTGCTTAACTGCTGCACACTATGTTAAGTGGTTAACAATTTGGAAAGTCATGTGACTGATAGACCCAACCATCACAAAGGAGATAATTTCAGGAGATGATTCAGAATTATTGCAAAAACACTAACTTGTAAAGAGGGTAGATGACATTTCTAGCTGCACAATGTAGATTCACCTTTTTTCACATAAAAAAATATAGACTAGTGATGAACTCAAATATTAATAATGTTTAATTTATAATGACTAAATAATGCATAGTGGCTTTAAATACATGAATATAAGTCAATGGGCATTCTTATAGTTTATATACATGAAATAAGATGTCACCAAGAACATAGGACTGATTTTTTGTTAAACATACCAAACAGAGATACAAAAGGGTGTTTTTTCCCTTGCCTACAAACACATTATGCTAGGGGGATTATAAACTTAATTAATTTATATTCGCTTTACAAGCAAAAAATAGTGATTGATATCTATACAGTATTGTTTCTCTGAGCTTCGTTTAACAATCTGTTATTGCTCAACTGGATGTCAATAAGAGTGTTCTACAAAATGCACCAATTTGGACACTAAACAGAGGTAAGATAGAATTTCTCACTCAACATTTGGTTAGAAACAATGCTAAGGTTGCACACAGCACCAAGAGTGTATGAGCAGTTCTTCTACACCAGTGGTTCTCAACCTGTGGGTCGCGACCCGTTTGGGGGTCGAATGACCCTTTCACAGGGGTCACCTAAGACCATCAGAAAACACATATTTCTGATGGTCTTAGGAACAGAGACACTGCTCCTCTATCCGTCTCCAGGCGGGTCCACCCACATGCAGATATGCCTACATACTAGTACCCGGCATGATGACATCATCGCACCAACCCCATCACATACACCCCGTACAAATACAGGCGTATGTGACAGGGTTGGTGCCATAATGTACTTATGCGGACCAGTCACACATGTGTAGAGAGCAGCTACTGTGTAGAAAGCAGCTGCTGTGTTGAAAGCAGCTACTCTGTTAAAAGCAGCTACTGTGTTGAAAACAGCAGTATTGGAGGTAAAACGACACTTCATGAATTATAATTACTGGGTAAATGTAAAATCATGTACTGTAAAATCATCAACTACTGCAAAAAAAAGAGTATCTGTACCATGGGAACTTAATCTGGATGCTGATTGGTCTTTTTATATTCAGCTGTGGTTGATGTGAATATTGCCCCCTTGTGATAGTAACAGGTATGTAAAAAAAAACAACACAGAATGGTAAATCATAGGAAACTTTAATGAACTGTATTGACTGAACTATCCCATGTATCATCTTTTGTATTATTAAAACTATTGTTATATATTATTTTCATTAGCAAACCATCCCATGACAATGGATCGTGTAGAGAAGAATGTTAAGAAAATAAAATATAGTGAGGATTTTTTACAGTATGGTTTTACCTCAATAATTACAGCAGGGATTGAGAAACCACAATGTGTTATTTGTTGTAAAGTTCTATCAGCTGAATCTATGAAGCCTAACAAACTAAAACGCCATTTTGAAATCAAGCGATGAGCTTTGCCGGCAGGGATACCAACTATTTTAGAAGCAAAGCTGATGGACTCAAGAAAGCCAAACTTGACACTGGTGGCAAGTACCACAAACAAAACGTAGCAGCCATTGATCTTCATATTTGGTGGCACTCAGAATCTCCAGAGCTATGAAACCTCACACCATTGCTGAGGATTTACTGTTGCCAGGGGCCAAAGACATTGTTCGAGTTATGATCAGAGACAAATTTGTTATGAAATTGAGTGCAATTTCCTTCTCTAATGACACTGTCCACAGAAGAATAGATGACATGTCTACTGATATTCTTTATCAGGTAATCCAGTAAATTAAATTTGCTCCACCTCCAATATTTAGTATCCAGCTTGATGAATCTACAGACGTTGCAAACTGTTCACAGTTACTGGTTTACATGAGGTATATTAATGATGGCGACTTTAAAGATGAGTTTCTTTTTTGCAAACCTCTTGAAACCACAACTACTGCATGTGATGTATTTGACACAGTTGGTTCATTTCTGAAAGAGCATAATATCTCTTGGGAAAAGGTTTGTATTCTTTGCACAGATGGTGCTCCAGCTATCCTAGGATGTCGATCTGGATTTCAATGTTTGGTACTGAATGAGTCACCAAAAGTCATCGGAACTCACTGTATTATTCATCAGCAAATATTAGCAACGAAGACGCTGCCACAAGAGTTACAAGAAGTAATGAAAAGCGTCATAAGTTGTGTCAATTTTGTAAAGGTGAGCACTTTAAACAGTAGACTGTTTTCCCAACTGTGCAACGAGTTGGATGTGCCAAACAATGCTCTGCTATTTCACACTGAAGCAAGATGGTTGTCGGGAGGAAAAATTTTAAAACGTGTTTTTGAGCTTCGTGATGAACTCAAAACGTTTTTTAATCAGAAAGCAAAACCGCAGTTCGAACACTTTTCGGCAATAAAAGTGAACTGCAGAAAAAAGCTTACTTGGTTGACATCTTTGCCATCTTGAATGAGTTAAATTTATCACTGCAAGGACCAAATGAAGCCGAACAAACTAAAAAGCCATTTTGATAGCAAGCATCTGAGCTTTGACTCGATTTGTCTGAAAAGATCCGATCATTCCAAATGAAAGTTCCGCTTTGGCAAAAAAAAAAAAATTGGATGAAAATAAAATTTACATGTTGCCTACCTTATCTGCTTTCTTTGAGGAACATGACATTGAACCAGACAAAAGGATTACAATGATAATCTGTGAAAGAAACTTGCACATGCTTGCAGACAAAATTTCATCGTACTTTCCAAATCTACCTGACACCCCATTTGCACTTGCCAGAGCCCATTCACAGTCAAACCTGAAGATGTTCCTGCGACAGCACAAGAGGAGTTCAATGAACTTATTAACAATGATGATTCACCAAGAACTGATTTCTCTACAATGCCAGTTACAGAATTCTGGATCAAGTGTTTGCAGTCATATCCTGTTCTGTCTGAGACTGTGTTGCGCCTTCTTCTTCCATTTCCAACAACATATCTTTGTGAAACAGGGTTTTCCAGCTTGTTGGTTATCAAGTCTAAATACAGAAGTAGACTTGTTGTGGAAGATGATCTTCGTTGTGCTCTTGCAAAGACTGCCCCGAGAATTTCTGATCTGGTGAGAAAGAAGCAATCTCAACCTTCGAACTGACGTTGGCTTTTTACGCATACTGTCGCAAAATGTAGCAATATAGTTTACTGTTGTTATATTAAGACTGTTATCCATGCTACACCATGCTTCAAGACAAAATTTCATTTATTTGTAATTAGAAATAAATATTTCACAATATATAATTACATATTGTTTTTGTGATTAATCACTATGCTTTAATTATGTTCAATTTGTAACAATGAAAATACATCCTGCATATCAGATATTCACATTATTATTCATAACAGTAGCAAAATTACAGTTATGAAGTAGCAATGAAAATAATTTTATGGTTGGGGGTCACCACAACATGAGGAACTGTATTAAAGGGTCATGGCATTAGGAAGGTTGAGAACCACTGTTCTACACAAATAATGAGGCTTTTTGTGGAGAGCTGAAAAAAATTCCCAAGCTTATCTAAAAATGGTTGGAGAGAACAAGGTAAGGAGATTAATTCTGGGAGGCAATTCTATAGCTGCCAATCGGTACTTCTCAAACCCTTCACCTGTTTCACCCAGCCTCCCCAGACTCCCTTCCATCTGGCATCCATCAGTCTGGTCTCTGTGTCCATGAGTCTGTTTCACTCTGTGATGTCTGACCAGCCTTGGAACCTAAGCCTCAGTTTCCCATCTCTAATATGGAGATAATCTCTTAATATCTTGTCAGCACTTACTTCACTATACTATTTCAAATACACATGTGGAGCTATTTGAAAATATATAATATGTGAAATAAATAAAAATGATGCTATTTTGTACAATTTTGACATATCTGAAGATTTGTAAAGTGTCCAAAAATTAATTTTGTCTTCAAAATACTTGGTAGAACTAAGAACAAAGAACCAAAGAAGAATTTGTTCATCTCGCATTGACTCTACTTTTATCTACCTTAAATGTTCCCATCAGAGAACACATCTAAACATTGATAATCAGAAGTGTGTATCTAAACCTTCACTCTACTGGAACAAAAGGTATCAATGCAGTTTATAAGCATAGACTATTCCTTTCTAGGTGTTCGGTTCTAGTGTTCCAAGTAAACAAGTCTCAAAATCTAGTTCTCATCATCTTCATTATTATTGGTGGATCCTAGAGCCACAGCTTCAATGTCAAATATGACAGTGGACCCAGAAGTAAAGCCTCACAAGTGATTAGTCATTTCTTTTCCATTTACAAAAGCGGCACCATATGCACTAATGCACACTGCTTGGTCCTACTGCAGAGTTACATTCATTCTGATTTCTGTACACACTCCTCTACTGTCTCGTCTGTCTAATTGCCCCACAGTTTCAACTCTGAATGTTAATGTCTGCTCCCAGAAATAGGTTGGAGTGCTGGAGTAGGGAACACCTGAGGATTCCAAATCCATTGGGAGTGATACATTTCTTCGACTGCTCAGACTGCACCCCTTAAAGCCAGTTGTCCATTCATGAGGTACCAAGGAAGGACTCTAGTCATCTGTCTCGCTGGGCACAGACTCTAACTGATCATCAACAATGGTGTCTATGTGTAATACTCTGAATTCATTTTTTTGAGCCTACATATACACCCTCATAATGAGTTGAGGTTCATTTACGGAACTGGGGTTTGTAATCCTGGGCTGTAATCTGGCCCAGCTCTTGCCAGTAGCTCTGTGCTGCCTCCACGTTCTCATGGGCTTCCTGCAACAGCAGCTGGGCTCCAGCTCCATCGCCCCCTCATACACGTGGTGCCCGACTGTCTTGGGCCACTGAGCAGCCTGGAGTGGCTAAGCTGTAACATTCATCTTCTATTGAGCTTGCTTTCATTTGTCCAACTTTCCCCATATATTTAAGGAAAATGTATATTCTTCTGAATTAGTGTTCTATCTGGGAAACTAAACTACAAAAATTGCCAATAGATGTTAAAGTAATATATTGTTTTACTGCTAAAAGAACAAAGGGCTTGCGTGGAACTGTTAGGTTTAAAAGAATGATTTTAGATATTTTAAAATTATGTAGCTTGAGGAGGATCCGTTATAACATGCCATCTCATGAAATCATTCTCATAACACACTCTTAAATAAAAAGTTTGAATAATTTTTATTTGAAAATATCACAATGTTATTATTGTATATTATTTACTTGCAGTATATGGCTATGGTACACAGTGAACACTATTGCAAATGTGCATTTGAACATTTGGTGAAAATATTTAACTCTTTAAATTACAAATATAAATGGTATTCAACTATCCATATATTTATACGCTGTATAGTCAGTATGTATGCTTAAAAGCAACTGAATTGCTGTTGCTAAGTATTTCTCCCTATTTTTGAAATTGATTTTCTTTACAGAGGAGAAATGAGAATCTCACTTGGAGAAAATCTATGCCTTGAGGGCAGTGTATAATGAATGACTTGGGGTTTTTTGTGTTTGCGTGTGTGTGTGTGTGTGTGTGTGTGTGTAAGTGTGTGTGTGTGAAAGTGCTTGTACTATTTTGAGAAATGGATATACAGTAGGATGGTTACCAGCAGTTTGCTTTGTTGTAATTTCTGAAAAACAGTTTCCTATGTTTCAGAGCATAATTGATTTTTTAAAATAGTACTCTCTTAGCTATAGGCCTTATTTCATATCATTTTTATTATTTTTTAAACAGATGCTTAATTAAGTATTGCAACAGTACTCACAATTATATCACAGTTTTATTTTTTTCATTTTAGTTTAAAACTTTTAAAACATTAAGAGAAGAATAAAGTATTACTGACAAATATTGTTAGCATAGATTG
>NW_005871101.1:6718487-6723382 GCF_000147115.1 Myotis lucifugus
CACCAGCCTAATCACCCCCAACTGTTCCCCCTGCCAGCCTCATCACCCCCAACTGCACCCCCTCCCCACCAGTCTGGTTGCCCCACAGAGCCTGCTTGTTCAGTCATTTGGTTGTCGCTCACTAACCTCTCTGCCAGGCTGGTCGCCCTGTGCGCCTGCTTGTTCACTTGTTTGGTTGTCCCTCACTAACACCCCTGTAGGCAGTCATCTTTGTGAGGGTGTGATGGTCAATTTGCATATTACCTCTTTATTATATAGGATGATTTCTAAGGGAGACATTAGTTTTATTAGAAAAATGTACATCCATAAGAATCAAGTCCAATTCTCAGGAAATATTTAAAGATCGATAGTATTTGGCTAATACCTTAAATCATTGAATCTTACATTAAGGTATCATATATTTCTGGCATACATTTTTAAAAAGATATATAAATAGAGAGAGAAAATTCATATTTAAAATAAAAAGATTTAAAAAGACAAATAAATAATAATTTTCATGTAAGGTTTTACTATTATCTCCTCTATTTGGCTCTAAATTCTCCTAAAGGCATAAAAAACAACAACATCTTATTATACTTGGTATCTATAAAAATATTGATAAATCTTACTATATTTTTTAGTAAAAGGTGATCATACATCTTCATTCAATTCAGTGTTATGCATGCTAGATGTGATTCACTTTGATAATCATAAACACAAATTATGTGTCAAATATTTATGTAAATACTAATCACATTGTACAATGCAGATGTCCCTGAGGTCCTTATATAAAACATACAATATGGAGTTTCCTCAAAAAGTTAAAAATGGAACTCCCATTTGACTAAGTAATCTCACTTCTAGGACTATATTCCAAGAAACCAGAAACACTAGCAGCACAATTTACAATAGCTAAGATTTGGAAGCAACCTAAGTGTCTATCAGCAGATGAGTGGATTAAAAAACCATGGTACATCTACACAATGGAATACTATGCCGCTATAAAAAAGAAGGAACTTTTACCATTTGCAGCAGCATGGATGGAACTGGAGAGCATTATGCTAAGCAAAATAAGCCAGTCAGAGAAAGATAAATATCACATGATCTCACTCATATATGGGATATAATAATCAACATAATTTGATGAACAAAAATAGATCCAGAGATAAATGTCAGGGGAGTTGGGGGGGAGGTGTTAGAGAGCAACCAAAAGACTTGTATGCATGCATATTAACATAACCAATGGACACAGACACTGGGGAGGTGTGGGCTTGCCTGGAGTGGGAATGGCTGGTGGTGGGGGGCGAGGTCAGTCGGGGAAAAAGGAGACATATGTAAAACTTTAGACAGTAAATAAAAAAAAGATATACAGGTAAATTACGTGAATTGATATAAGCATGTTACAAACATAACCGATTGATATTAACAAATCAATGGCTTATTTCTATACTTTTAGCTTTGAGAAAGCATTAAAGGCCCGCATAAGTTAGGTGTAATTTTATAATGTTTAAATTTGATGTGAAGAATTAACAGGGTCTATGCTCAGTAGAGGAAGAAGCAGTTTCAGTGTTGTGTCCAACAAAGTATACACTTTTGGCAAAATTTAACTTTGGTTCCTTCAGTTTCTTATTTCCTGAAGTGAATGGGATAAGATAGATGCTAGCTAAAACCCTTTCAGCTGTAAAGTTTTATCAATCTATCAGTAGCAGTCAGGATTTAATTATTAAAGAAGATTCACATGGCGGGAGATGGACAACATCTGTAATACTATCAACAATAAAAATATGGATATTAAAAATTAAAGAAGATTCACAGGCAATCCTTACAAATTTGCAGAAAATTACAGGAAGAGTATACCAGAAGCATTTAAAGTAAGCAGATGCATAAATCTGAGTGTGCCACACAGAAGGGGTCCAAACAGGCCACCAGCTTGAATTGTCCTTCTTCTAAGAGTCTTACCAGGCCATGTTTTTTCTCTCAGGTTAGAAACTACCAACATCCTCACAGAAAACCTTGGAACCAATGAACACAAAATGAAGACTTAGCCAGAGTTTCTTATATTTTGCTGATCATGTCAACATGTTTTTGCTATATAACCAGTCCTCCAGTGGTCTTTCCATAAACATGTATAAATCACCAATCTTACTGTTATCAACAAATAATGTTGACAGGTTTCTACACACAGCCCTAAAATTCCTAGGACACAGTAAATTTCATGCACTGACCAGCGTTCAGTCCTCTGATGGTACATTTCTTACAGCAGTCAACAGTTTAACCAAATCTAAGCCTGTTTCATGAACTCTCACAAGACACATAAAGAAACACAGCATCATTGTACACAGTGACACTAAAAGCAAAAGAGTGGAAAATCGAAATCATTCATCAAAATTGTCACAACTGTGTGTACAGCAAAAACAACAGGAGAGAAAATAAAGTTGCAAAAATAGTTTTGTGGGTTTTTTTTGTATAATTCACTAACACATATTGTTTAAAGCCCCTCTAGTTAGTTAAAAGATATTAGGTAGATGGTAGGCCAAATGCTAATATAACCCCAAATTTGTAATTATTATAGCAGTTTAATAAATAGCTTTTAAAAGTTTAAACCTACCTTGGCAGAAAATTAAAAAAAGATTTTCTGATTCCAAATTATTTATACACCTTACTGCAACCAATTTACTAAGACTGTGAGCTGACAGATAAAACATCTTTTTTTGATCACTGTTGTTATGACAAAACAGTAACAACAAAAATAGTACTTGAACGCTGAAAAACAAAAACTAATATTTACTTCAACCCCAATTTTTGGGCTACACATGTTATGCTTTTTCCTCTACCAGGAAATTGGTTCTATCTATGGAGATGCATGAATTAAAAATGCTAGAGTCAAAATGGTGTTTTATGATAATTTGAGTTAATTCAAAAAGATTTTACCTTTGTACCATGTCAGTCTACTGAATATATTCAACCAGAGATTCCAAAAGATCACTTTGGACACAGTTTTAATGAAATCTTTAAGCCACACAAGTTTTCACAAAGCTTGATTTAGAAATTCTCCTTATTAATAAATTCTATGTTTAAAGGAAAAAATATGTTGCGATATTTTTCATTTTTTTACATAACATTTCAGGTTCTGTGTACTGCAAATTATTTTCTAAATAGTTAAACAAAGCCTCAAAATCACAAAACTCAGTGCTAGCTAGTTAATTTCCACAGTAGAGTTCCAATTTGAATTTCTACTACTATCAAATTCTGAGAATGCAGATGCAGTATTAAAAAGAATGCCAAAGATTTAAAATTAGGGCAGAAAGGAGTATAAAAATAATCATCCTTTTCTAATATAACTAGTTGGTAAATGAAGGCAGCCTCAATACATGTATATTAGGATAGCAATTCGATTTTTAAGGAAGAAATAAAATATTTTGGTGAAGTGACTCAGCTAAGCTTTGTACAAATAAATTAGGAATTGTTATCATGAAGAGAACTCAATCCCTAGAAAATATATACATTGAAAAACTAGAAAAATGGTGATATATTTTGTACATGTGCCCTCATTTCATTGTATATAAATTCCTTTTTTAATACACTAATATTGATTTCAAAGCATAAGGGAGAGGAAGAAGAGATAGAAACATCAATGATGAGAGAGAATCATTGATTGGTTGCCTCCTGCATGCCCCCTACTAGGGATGGAGCCCAAAACCCAGGCATGTTTCCTGATCTGGAATCGAACTGTGACTTCCTGGTTTATAGGATGATGCTCAACCACTGAACCACACTAGCTAGGCTACAAATTCTTATATATATTTTGTCAGAATTATTTACCCCCAAAACCAGGCCTAATGCAGCCTCATATATCAATGCATTTTGCCATTGTTCATCTATATAGTACTTAAATTGAAAGATGTAAGTTTCTTTTCATTTCTTCTTTTTTAAAAATTTATTGAGGTGACAGTGGTTTAAAAAATTATACAAGTTTCAGGTGCACAATTCCACAGCACATTATCTATAAACTGTATTGTGTTTTCACCACTCCAAATCAATTCTCCTTTCATCACCATTTATTCCTCCTGTACCCTCCTCCACCTTCTCTTCCTTGCACCCAGCAATCACCACACTGTTGTCTATGTCCAGGAGTATTTTTTTTTCCTTTTTGATCAATGCCTCCACTCAGTCCTCCAACATTCCCCACCCCACCAGCTGTCAGCCTGCTCTATGAGTCTGTCTCTATTTTGCTTGTTAGTTTCACATATGAGTGAAATCATATGGTACTTGTCTTTCCCTGATCATATCTGGCATCTTTAGTAAAAAACACAGGCATATTGACAGGGATCCATAAATCAAATCTTCAATCAATATGATATAACCCAGAGAATTGTTTATAATTTGCCTTAATCTCAAAATAGAGATATTCAAAATTTTAGCTATTTACTTACCACTTACTTTGGTGTTCTCACGATAATAGAAACTTGGCTATTTATACACATATAAATAGTTAATTTGTGTTCTCATCACTGATTACTTTGATGGTTACAATAAAAGTCACATTTTGTCTGTCCACCCAACACTGCTGCTGATGTGAGATTCAGACATAGCCAGTAAAAATGTGGGCATCTGAAGTAGGCTGTCCCCACTCTGATTTCTGCTCCAACATGTAAGGACCTTGGAAGTTATTACCCACTTATAATGGGGACAAAGCTGAACAAACTAAAATTCAGGGCAAACTGATGCTCTGAAAACTGGAGCAACTTGAAAACAAAGAATCACACATACTGGGCAGAGAAGGCACTGGGGTCAGTAACTGGTAAGAACAGCTATAATAATAAAAGTGTAATATGCAAATCGACCAAACTGTCTTACAGCAGAATGACCATCCGAACAACGTTTCTGACAACCACGCTATGACACGCACTGGCGCT
>NW_005871101.1:6723482-6811129 GCF_000147115.1 Myotis lucifugus
TTTTTTTTTTTTGTGTAATGTGTGGGTTTTTTGATTTTTAATTGTCGTTTTCTTTTTTTTTTTTTTTTTTTTTTTTTTTTTCTTCTTTTCTGCCAAACCCCCCCACCCCCCACTTTTCTTTTTCTATTCTTTTTCCATTTCTCCCCTTTTTTATATGATCCATGGCTATTCCCCCTCCCCCCCCCCCCCCCCCCCCCCCCCCCCCCCCCCCCTCCCCCCCCCCCCCCCCCCCCCCCCCCTCCCCCCCCCCCCCCCGCGACCTTCCACTCCCTCGCGCCCTCCCCCCCCCCCCGCCCACCCACCCAAGGGGAGCAGCCCACCCCCTCGCCCCGGCGCCCTTGTCTGGAGTTGAAAGACCTTCCCCTCCCCCCCCCCCCCCCCGCGGCTCCACTATTGCCCCAAAGAGGGAGGCCTCTGTTGGGCGATCAATTGGGGGGGGCTCTGCAGAACCAGGGAACCGGGGGTGTGTGGCGGCAGACGCAGGCAGCACCAGGCCAAGACAGGTGCCGGCAGGGAGCGGAGCTGAGAGGCAGCCAGGGCCGTGAAGGCCTACCCTTGCACGATTTTCCTGTATGGGGCCTCTAGTTTAACTATAATTGATTTCTGGTGGCTGAGCATGGACTAGCTTAGAGTTAAAAATTCCTAATCAGTCATATGATTGCTTCCACGTCGTCATGGGTTTTACATATAAGAGCCCAGAAGTTTCTCATAGTGATGATTAGAGAATAGTAACCTCCTACTTTTAGTATAAAAAAGGGAAAAATACCATTTTGACTCTGGGCAGAACATTCTATTCTCAGTAGCAAAATCCTACCCTCGGGGAAAACTGCTTTACAGTGAAGAAGCTAAAATACGTAGGAAAAAGGCAATTACAACAAGAGACTTGCTACCTTTAGTCACAGTCACACATATGGGAGAAAAGATGCTAAGAAACTCATCTGAAGGTGACGGGGACTCTTGCCCATTAAAAAACTAAGACTTATTCCATATAATTATAGAAGACTTCCTCAGCTCAATACTTTACCGCTGAATCATGGGACTCCAGCATAACAATGGATCACAACTGAGAGCCATTAGAAACAGACTGCATTTCAAAGAACTTTCTAGAGAAACCCCAAGGTAACAGTGGAGGCATAAATAAAGACACTAGGGGAGATTGAAACCCTTGGCACAGACAGCTGCAGCAAACATGAGACACAGCCTAACTCCTACCAGATAAATATAAAACCTCATGTGAAAGGCCTATATATATATATTTTTTATTAACCAGTACATCATATCCAGCTTTCAACAAAAATATGACAAGGTATGTTAAAATTCAAGAAAACACAGTTTTTGTATGTACGAAGAAACAAAGTTAGTGTTAGAACCACACTAACATCTTTTAAATTATCAGACCTCCATTGAAAATAACTATTAAAATATGCTCTGCTCGCTATTGAAAAAGTGGATGGTATTCAAGAACACATAAACAATGCAGGAAGAATAAAGAAAACTCTGAAAGTTAATTTATAACATTGCTAGAAATTGAACACTGTAAAAATAAATGAAGAATGCCTTTGATTATATCGTCAGAATACTGTGCATAGTGAGGAAAGAATTAGTGAGCTTGAAGATATATGAATAAAAGTATCCAAATCTGAAAAATAAAAATAAGAATGAAAAAAAGACTATAGAATATTCAAGAAGCATGAGACAATTACAAAATGTGTAACATACACATAATAGGAATACTAAAAGAAGAAGTGAGGTTAGAGAACAGCAGAAATATTTACAGCAATAATGACTGGAATTTTATATAATTGTTGACAAATATTAAACTACAAATCCAGTGGCTTAGAGCAAAGCAGGATTTGTAAAAAACAAAACAAAACAAAAAAAAACAAAAAAACTATACTTAGGCATATCATAATCCAACTGCAGAAAACAAAAAACAAAACAAAAAAAATCTTGAAAGACTTTGGGAGTGGAGAGATTTTACCACTGAAGAACAAGGATGATAATTACATTGGCGTTCTCTTCAAAAATTGTGCAAGGAAGACGAGAGTGGAGTAAATTATTTATATAAAGTGCTGAAAGAAAAAAACATGCCAACTTAGAATTCTCTATCCAATGAAATTATCTTTCAAAAGTGATGGAGAAAAATGACTTTCTCAGGTAAACTGAAAACGAGGGAATTTGTTACTAGTGGGCCTGTCTTACAAGAAATTTTAAAATAACTTCTTCATAGAGAAATAAAATAATTTGTCTGAAACTCATTTGTACATAACCAAAGAGGAACATTATAGAAGGAATTTAAAAAATAAGATATTTTTTCATGTCTCTTATTTAATTGCTCTCATAGACAACTATTCAAAACAGTAAGAGCAACAATGTATTAGGTGATTATAGATTAAGGGTAAGTTAAATGAGTAACATTAAATAAGTAAGGTATGGGAAGAAGGAATTAATAACACTTGATCATAAGCTGCCTAAACTATCTGTGAAGTAGTATATGTATTTGAAATTTGATTTAGATTAGTTGTAGAAATATATTGCAAAATGTAAGACAATCATTAAAAATTTTTTTCAACCCTAGCTGGTTTGGTACAGTGGATAGAGCATCTACCTGCAGACTGAAGGGTTCCAGGTCAAGGGCATGTACCTTGGTTGCAGGCTCAATCCCCAGTAGGGACTGTGGCAAGAGGAAGCCAATTAAGATGATGTTCCTCTCTCACCCATGTTTCTATTTCTCTATCCCTCTCCCTTCCACTTTCTCTAAATATCAACAATATTATTTTTTTTCAAAGAAGTATAATTGATGTGTAAAGAGAGGAGAAAAAAATAGAATCATATAAAACACTCAGAACAAGATAAAAAGAGAAAAAAAAAATAAGGAACTAAAACCAGACCAACAAGTGCAATGGAGAGAAAACAGTTACAAATATGATAGAAAGTAATCCAAAAAATCAACCATCACTTTAAATGTTAATGGCTTAAACTCAGCAATTAACAGACTGGAAATAGGCAAAAAAGCAAGACCCAACTATATGTTCTTTATAGCACACCCACTTCAAATATAAAGGTACAAACCTATTCAAAGTAAAGGAATAGAGAACTGTGTACCATTTTAATATTAACCATAAAAAAGTTGGAGTTAGCCACATTAATTTCAGAAAATGCAAAGAGATTTCAGATAGAGAAATATAATCAGAGCAAAAAGAGATATAACATGATTATAAAAGGGTCTATTTTCCAAGATATATCAATGTGTATTTGTATGCATCTAACAACAGAGCATTGAAATATGTGAGGTAAAAACTGATAGGACTGTGTTATGGTATGAAACGTGTCCCTCCAAATTCATATGCTGCAGTCCTAATCCTCAGCACCTTAGAACATAACTGTATTTGAAAATAAGGTCTTCAAAGATGTAGTTACCTCAAAATGAGGTCATTTGTGTGTGCCCTAATCCAATAAAACTGGTGTCATGATAAGAAGTGGAGATTAGGGGACACACACACACACACACACACACACACACACACACATGAAGTCAGTGAGAAGGCAATCTCCGCAAGCCCAGGAAAGATGCCTGAGAAGAAGCCAAGCAGACTGCTGGACTCCAGAATTGTGAGAAAATATATGTATGTTGTCTAAGCCACCCAGTCTGTGTACTGCTACGCCACAACACTAATGCAAACTGCAGGGGGAAATAGTCAAATTCACTATCATAGTTCAAGATTTCAAGACTCTATCTCACTAATTGACAGATACAGCAAGCAGAAAATCAGTAAGGATACAGTGGGACTGAATAGCACCATCAACCACCTGGATCTAATTGACATTTACAGAACATTTTAGCCAGCATAAACAGAATACCCATTCATCTCCAGCTCATAAAAAAAAAAAAAAAAAAAAAAAAAAAAACATTCACCAAGACTGACTACATTCTGGGCCTTAACACACATTTTTACAGAATTTTTAAAAATTAGAAATCTTGCAAACAATGTTCTCAGACCACAATGGAGTTAAAGTAAAAATCAATAATTAAAAAATACCTGAAAAATCCCAAATTATGTGGAAAATAAGCAACACGTGTCTGGATTGTATATGAGTAAAGGCCATCTAAAGAAAAATTAAGAAATAGACAGTCCTAGGACTAAATCACCAGCTTTTTCAAGTGTGGCAGAGATAATCAGCTTAAATGAATGAATCCATAATTGAAGAATAAGATGACATTTTTCTTTCAGGTTGTAGAAATGACGAGAGACAAATAAATTAACTCAAATTCAAGTTTGAGTTCTTTTTAGATAGGCAATCAATGGCAGCTTTTATTAATGTAGTGTCTTAAACATATTATGTTACTTATTCTTGTCCAGGATTGAGGAGGGGCTTATGGGAATCCTTGCTTTGTAGCCATGCAGAGAAAAGAATAACTTAGGAATCCGAATTTTGTGATTCATATCTGAAGTAGGAGTAAGGTTTGTGGAACTGGGCCTTTAACCTATGGGGTCTGTGCCAACTCCAGGTCGTCCCTGCCTTAATTGAATTGTAAGACACCCAGTTGGTGTCTGTAGAGGTAGAGCATTGGTTGTTGTGGAAAACTGGGCGTTTGGTATCAGAAGTGAAATGTTCTCTGAGTATAGAAAAAAAGAGACACATTGCGTGTGTGTGTGTGTGTGTGTGCGTGTGTGTGTTTCCTTTCAGTAACTCAGTGACAGTAGGCACTCAATAAATGTTGAAAGGATATTGAATGACTAAGTTAAAAGTATATTTCTTGCTTCTGAAGTTTGTTAAAACTGATTTTTTTTAAAAAAGTGAGTTTCTATTTTGTATGATAATGGAAGAAAGCCATTGTTGAATTGATAAACATATTAAACACTGTGCTAGCTTCATCCATCCCTTCACAGCCAAGTACTATTTTAGAAGATAGAGCAGTGAGCAAAATACTGAAATCCCTACCCTCATGGAGCTTACAGTCTCATTATTACAGACACACATCCAAGTCCCTAAACGACATAAAGTGGTGGCATGTGCTATGGAAATGTAAGTAACTAAAGGAATTCTTACCTGACCCATAGGCCGGGGTCTCTATTATATGCTGTGAAGTAATGCTGCATATATGTTCTACTTAGCTCTTATGAAAATTAAATTATTAGTTGTGTAATTAAATTAAAAATAATTAGAATCAAATAATTTTACTAATATCTGCCTCACTTTAGAATCCATGAGACCAGAAATCAAAATGTCATTGTCTCTCATACAGAAATGACCAAAGAAACTTTGGTTTGGTAAGTGAATGAATGAATGAATGCACGCATAAATTGGAGGTGTTATTTAGTCTTCAACTCTGTGAACTAGGAATAATTAACAGAGGATTGCATATCGTAGAGCTAACACTAAGAACAAATCATTTGAATAACAGGACCCACAAGAAAACCTGGCTCTTCTGAATATTGAAAATATCTGCACACACCTAGTGGGACAGGTGAGCATTTTCAAATGGGATTTCCCCCCATATATCTAGAATCCTTGGCAAAGATAAACTCCCCCCTCTTCCTTCAAATCACTCTGTTTTGCTTAGAAAGTGGCCCCCCAGAACACCTGTTTAAGAGAGGTCCTCACTTTCACTCCCTTTTTCAACTGGGACATTGTCAGGTTGCTTAGTTTTGCCTGACAGTGACAATCCCAGTGTGTCTCTGTGAAGGTCTATTTTGGTTGAAGTTGCCTTCTGATAACTGATGGAATACAAAGGAGTCAATAGAATATTTGTGCAAACTTAAAACCCACTTTCTATTTGGCAAATAACCCCATCATTTTTAGATGTAAGGGATATTTGTATGTGTGTTTAATACATAGTTTTTCAAAGAAGTATTTGCTAACATGATCAAAGTTTTTAGAGTTTTGAAAAGAGAAAGCTGATTTTGAGTTGTTTTCGATCAAAGATGTGATTTGCATTTAGCGGTAAGCTAGTTTTCGATCCTGTGTACAAACATAGATTAGACTTTCAAATGAAAGTGGAGAGCGAAACAGGGAGCAGAATCCTTAATATCTCTCTCAGTGAAGGAAAAACACTAGAAATATCTATGTAGTATTGGTATTACAAGGACAACATCTGTGGTAAGATATATCACTGTGGTTGATTGAGCCTAAATGTAGGAAGAACAGCACCATTTGTAGAAAGAAAATAAAGCTTAACTATGTGTTTCTCAGCTCCAGAAATGCTTCCTTCAAATAAGAATATATACCTTTAAAAATAGCTTTTTTCTTTCTCATGAAAACAATCGATATGCATTCTTAACGAAGCAGTGTATGGAATTACTTTATATGTTTAAAATCCACGAAGTTCCCTTGAACAATGACGCCGCATAAAAAGGCTATCAGGAGGCTGGGAGCACAGCAGGAAGTCAGAGAATTCCGAGTGCGATAAATGATTCGTCAAACAGAAACAATGCTTGGCAAAGAAAGATGACTTTATGTTGTCAGTCATTCCTTCCGTATTTGCATGATTTTTTCTGTCTTCCCAGTCAATCAGTGCTCACACCGCCTTTGCCCTTTGAGTTGCACTGTTAGAATGCACTTCAGTTCCCACTCGTGTCCTCCTGTCATTAGCACCCACCACAGCTCGCCCTGTGTCACACTGCTCCAGGCCTGTTGAATAGCAGGCTGCTTAATCTGGCAAAACTGACTAAATTACAAGGTTATGCTTAACAAACATAGTATCCACATTTTTTTAGAATAATCAAGTTCAGGTTTTATAAACTGAATGCTGTGTTAGTGTGAGATTCATAAGAAAGGAGTATTAAAATGAAGTTTTTCAGAGAGGAAGATGTTATCAAATTCTGCATATTTCATTACGCACATAAGTCATTTACAGTCCACCTACCCAGACTAAATAAACATGAGGTTTATAGAAAACATTTCATTTTTTTCTTGAGTTTCAGTTCATAATTTTAATTTATGATATCAGAACTACTTATCTACAAATAACAGGAAACATTAACTCACCTATTGATAATAATGATGGATTTTTTTCATATTAAGAATGATCTAAGGAAAGGGCAAGGGTTGGGTGGGAGGGGAGAGATGAACCAAAGATTTTATATGCATGCATGCATAACCCAGGGACACAGACAATGGTGTGGTGAAGGGCTGGGGGTGGCAGGTCTGGGGTGGAGGGAATCAATGGGGGTAAAAGAAGGTACATGTGTAAGAGTTTCAGCAATAAAGATACAATGATCAGCTATTGAAGAGTTGGCCAATACTTTGACACACACCTGTTTCTAACTGATCAATAGAAGGGGGATGATATTGTCATAGGTGCCTATCCAGTCATGATTCACTTTTAAATATATATATATATTTAAATATATATATATATATATAGCAGGCTCAGTGACCAGATTATTATGACCACCTGACGTTTGTAGGCAAATTAGCCATACACTGCATTGTATGGGATATGGAAGCCAAAGGTCTGTTCGAACACCTTTGCTGTCTGCAGTTACCAAGATAAAACATCTCCAATTCACACAGGAACACAAGGATTGGACAGTTGAGCATTGGAAAACAGTCATATGGTCCAACGAATCACATTTCCAGTTGCATCATGCAGATGGCAGAGTGAGAATTTGGCAGAAACAACATGAAAGCATGCACCCCACATGCATGAGTACAACCCTTCAAGCTGGTGGGGGCAGTGTTATGGTTTGGGGCATGTTTTCCTGGCATGATTTGGGCCCTTTAATTCATATGGAACAACGTCTGAATAGCACAATATATCTAAGTATCATTGCTGATCAAGTTCATCCTATCATGTTGATGGTGTATCCCAATGGAGATGGCTTCTTCCAACAAGACAATGCACCATGCCACGGTGCTCATATTGTGCAGGAGTGGTTTCAAGAGCATGAGGGAGACTTTACCTTGCTTAGGTGGCCCCCACAATCACAGATCTCAATCCAATTGAGCATTTGTCGGACGAAGTTAAAAGAGCCATCAGGCAGCTGGTTCCACAAGCATCATATCTCACAGAATTGGACAGTGCTATTCATCAGGCATGGTGTCAGATGCCTCGCATCACCTTTCAACATCTCATGGAGTCAATGCCAAGAAGAATCTCACAGAAATGGACAGTGCTATTCATCAGGCATGGTGTCAGATGCCTCGCATCACCTTTCAACATGTCGTGGAGTCAATGCCAAGAAGAATCGCCATAGTATTGCAGACAAAAGGTGGCCCAATGAAGTACTGATGGGGTGGTCATAATAATCTGTCTACTTAAATATATATATATATATATTTATAATCAGCTGCCTCCTGTACTCCCCCAACTGGGGAACGAGCCTGCAACCCAGGCATGTGCCCTGATGCGGAATTGAACTGTGATCTCCTGGTTCATGAGTGGACACTCAACCACCAAGCCATACCAGCTGGGCATGATTCACTTTTACAGCTGTGTTTCAGATCCACCTCATCTGAATTCTATGACATATATCTGAAAAAAAACTGGGAATACTTTCCTGAAAAGGATGAGGAGAATAGATACATTGTTGGCTAATCAACCATAACATTTTTTTTTCTTTGTGGTAGAGGAACCTCTAGTATCCTTTATCTTCCCTCATGTTTAAAAGTAAAAATTCAAGTAAGCAAGCAAAAACAGATTTCCAATTTTCCTTGCTGTTTTTCACTTTTTAGCCAGCCCTCTGCACATTTAAAATGGAAAACTATGAAACCAGGCATGCCAGAAAATGTGTAAATTTAATCAAATGTTGTTACAAGTGATGTGATTATAGAGAGATCGTTTCTTTGATTATGACTCCAAATTTATTATAGACTGAAACAATTGTTGTTTTATACATGCTAATTAGTCCTCATTCTTTATATAATTGTGACACAGTCACAATGCCAATACTAATTATATATTCACTTCCCTTTTCTCCTGTCATCTAAATTATCAAACATTTTAGTGAATATATTGTTAATAAAATCTGCATTAACTCTGTTATCTCTAACATTTTAATCAATAAGTGTTCTTATAGTATCAAAATGTGCTTTTCTTCACAGTTAATTTTAATTCAATTAAAATTAATTCACAGAATATTTACAGATTAAAATGTGTCATAATTGATTTTTTTATTCTAAAACTATTATAGTATATTACATTTAAGGGTAGATATGTATAAATACTAATAGATATAAATGTAAGCCTTTAAAAATATGCTCTAATAAAAGTTGAGATATGTACAATAGAAAAACTTTAGCAATTCTAATTAAGGCAATTTAGGAGTGCTTAGTAGAAAATATGTAAATTTCATTACAACTTTAGCGCTAAGATACGTTAGTGAGGATACTTTTTATATTTGTAAGTATATGTAAGCACATGGATTTTGCATAGTGCTTATTAGCTACATATGTGTGATACTGCCGAAAAGAACTTGCTACCTGAAAACATTTTTACTTGTTTAATTCTCACAATAATATGTAAAAAGTTATCCTGAAATGATTAAAATAAAGTTAGTGGATTTAGATCACTTTTATACTAATTCAGTACCTTTTTTCAGTTTAACAAATTTCCTATACTTTTACAAGTGGATAGAAAGAAAAAGATAGGGTTTCAGTATTCAAGGCACTGTTTTTGGTGAAAATAATGAAGATGGAGATAAGAGTTCTCTGTTATATATGTAGCTAAAAATGATAAGACATGCTGATGTATTGGAACTTGAATGTTATTAAAGGAAAAGAAAATTAATCCCAGAGTTCTGGATTCAACAACTGAGTGGAGATGATGCCATTTTACTGAGACTTGGAAGAGCTGATATTGGGAACTATATGAGGAGTTTTATTTATTAAAGGTGAGAAATAAGAAGTTCAATAAAATATCTGGTGCATAGAAAAGAATATTGAGATATAAATCTAATAGCTTCCCTCCCCCCCCACCCGCCACCTCTTGTGTGACATGTAAAGCCATGGGACTTAAGAAGATCATTTAGAGGAAAAAGTGTCAAAAAAATTAGGACATCAAGAAAAAGGCCCTATGAAGAATTAATATGTAGAGTTTGGATGAAGTATCTAGAGAAAGACCAGCAGTCTAAGGTGATATAGAAGCCAAGAGAAGGAACTGTTTCAAGCAGTAGAGAGTGGCCATCTCTGTAGAATTTTGTTTTGCAAGTAAATAAAATAGGGCGTAAAAATGTGGTAAGTTGCTGATGAGACTAAAATGAAAAAGACAGAAGACATTAATAAATATACAACATCATAAACAAAATATAATGTTGTATTGGAAATGAGCAGATCATGGGATAAATATCCAGTAGTAGTGATCAAACAGAATAGGAGCCATGATGGATAAAAAGAATAGAAATATAAGAATCATAAAAAAAAGAACAGATATTTCACAACTTACTTTTGCCTCCCCCCTCAATTGTGCTAATTTCAGCAGCTCTCATTATAAGCAGAAAGAGAACAAATACAGCGATTTCAGTTTGTTTTTTGTTTGTTTGTTTGTTTTTAAAGAAATGAAGAGAGTGAATCTGTGATATACCTAGAAAAACAAACAAACAGTTTTAAAGTAAACCAAGATGGAAAACATGGAGGAAAGCTTTTTAGGGTCAATAACTTTTGTTTGGAAAATCCATTTTGTCACAACAGATTTTATATAGTTCATTCATCTAAACTTCACTTCTCTTATGCTTAAGGCTTTTTTTCTTCAGTTGTTAATAATGTTTCTAGGAAGCCATGATCACACATTAAAATAAAAAAGTTCACCCAGCTGGTGTGGCTCAATGGTTGAGCACTGACCTATAAACCAGGAGGTCATGGTTCGATTCCCAGTCAGGGCACATGCCTGGGTTGTGGGATCGATCCCCAGTGTGGGCATGAAGGAGGCAGCCAATCAATGATTCTCTCTCATTGTTGATGTTTCTATCTCTCCCTCTCCCATTCTCTCTGATATCATAAAAATATATATTTTTTAAAAGTTCATGTAGCCTGAATGCATGTTTTCTATGATCTTAAAATAGTAAAGTTCTTAGATAATTTATTAGTGGTATAGAGTAAGATATTCTTTTCCAGTGATTAATGTGTCCTCATGCTACTCTCTCATTTTTGGAAAATAAAGCAGGCATTAGAGCAGTTAATGGACTGCATTCATAGTTCATAAACTACTCAGTAATATGTGAAACCAGTAAATATTATTTTAATTTTCCAACATTTTAATTCCTAGTAATTAGGAAGTTAACATTGCTTAATAGGGTGAATTTTCTGAGTTAATCATTAAAATATGGTCTTTTATTTGAATTATTGGATTTCACAAGGGTTTATTGTTTTGTACCAGGGGATACACTTGTTTGAAAGCCTGAATACATGAATTATGAATGGCTAAGTTTATATTTTATTATGGGTACGTAATTACACACTTCTACAGTTTTGTTTTCTCACCTGTCAAACACACGGTTTGGAATATGTTACATCTTATTTTTTAAAATAAATATTTATTGATTTCAGAGAGAAAGAGAAAGGCAGAGAGAGATAGAAACATCAAAGAGAGAGAATCATTGATCAGCTGCCTCCTTCCTGCACATCCCCAACTGGGGATCGTACCTCAAACCCAGGCATGTGCCTCAGCCAGGAATCCAAGAATGATCTCTTTGCTCCTACGTTGACACTCAGCCACTAAGGCACACTGGCCAGGCATTACAGCTTATTTTTAAAAGCTATATAATATTTTATAAAGCCAGGAGTTATTGCCTTTTCCAAAACTCTGGATAGTCACTTATATATTTGAAGTAATTAAATAATAAATAAATAAATATCTTATGTAATCTTTACTTTCTTTAGTATTGTAAAATTAGCACTATGTTGCCAGAGAGTGAGACCACATAACAACATATAAACTGGCTTAATCAATTATCATTTTAAATAAAGGCTCAACTTTCCGTAAGAGTCAGAGAAATCCAGTTTCAGGACTCTTTTCTTTTAAATTGAAATATAATTGACATATAACATTGTGTAAGTTTAAGTTGTACAATGTGTTGACTCAATACATTTATATATTGCAATATGATTACCACCTAGCATTAGCTAACACCCCTATTGTGCCACATAATTATCATTTCTTTTCTTATTGTGGGGACAATTAAGATCTAGTCTTTTAGCAACTTTGATATTTATAATACAGTATTGTTGACTATAATCACTATGCTGTGCCTTAGATCTCCAGGATTTATTTATGTACTTATCTATCAGTCCCCCGTCTGTATACTTAAACAACATCTCCTTGATACCTCCATTCTGCAGCCCTAACCACTGGTAAACACTCTCAGTTTTTAAGATTCCACATATAGATGATACCATATAGTATTTGTTTTTCTCTGACTGTATTATCTCAATTAACAAAATGTCCTCATGTTCCATGAATGTTGTTGAAAATGGCAGGATTTCCTTCTTTCTCCTGGTTGAATAATATTCCATCTATCTCTATCTGTATATGATATATGTAGATACATATATGTGTGTGTGTATATGTATCACAATTTCTTTAACCATTCATCGATTGACACTTAGGTTGTCTCCATATCTTGGCTACTGTGAATAATACTGCAGTGGCATGGAAATACTTATATCTCTTTTAACTCTTGCATTTCTTTTGGATATCCAGAAATGGAATTGCTGGATCTTATGGTAGTTCTATTTTTAATCTTTTAAGAAACCTCTATACTGTTTTCCATAGTGGCTGAACCAGGGCTCTTTTATTGAATACTAGAGGCCCGGTGCATGAAGTTCGTGAAGTCAGGGGAGCCCCTCAGTCCGTCCTGCATCCTCTCACAGTCCCGGAGCTCACTCTCCAGGGAGTGGGACTAAGCGGGCAGTTGGACATCCTTAGTGCTGCTGCAGAGGCGGGAAAGGCTCCCGCCATTACCACTGTGCTCGCCAGCCATGAGCCTGGCTTCTGGATGAGCAGCGCTCCCCTTGTGGGAGCACACTGACCACCAGGGGGCAGCTCTTGCATTGAGGTCAGTGCATGTCACAGCTACCGGTCCTTCTGCCCTTTGGTCGATTTGCATATTAGCCTTTTATTATATAGGATTCTTTCTTAGTCTGCAAAAATACTTAGTCCTGTACAGTTATCTATATGAACCGTATTTTATTATCTCTTAAAAAATCATATGAAGTCTACTTTTAATATTTTAGAGGCTTATTACAATGAATGATCTATGTTATAAAAAATTATATATCCTATTTTCTTGAAGAGTTTCTAGTCCTGTAAATCATATGTTTATCTTTCTAACATAGCATTCTTTCTTATAACATTTACCATAGTGAAATAAAAGATATATATCTATTTGAAGAAATGATGCTCTACATGTTTTCACTTTCTACAAATAGTTTAATCCTTTTTGGTTCATTCCCAAGTTTCATGAATTTTTTTTCTACAGAAAATTTTATCATATTAAGGTTTTCAAATAATTGTCATTTTTTAAAAATGTGTCATCATTCTGAGTTTATTTTTGACTTGACTTGGTACTTGAGAGGACTGTGGTGAATTTTCCTATTATAAAACTCAGGATGAGACTTTGATTCCCAATAAGTCCTTTCAGCTTTGCCTTCCTGTTACTGAACTCTAGCCTCTCTTTTATGTCCTTGGTACCAGCAAGCAAATAATGCAAAAGCACATTTTAATTTCTTTCAAACGCTTTGTAAATTTCCTATCCCTATGCCACTCTGCATTTCCTAAGATGGGTATTTATTTGTGGTCTCACAGGAAACCTGTCTTCTGAACAGGATTTGAGTTCATACTTTACAAAACATGCTTAAGCTATCTAACTTTAAAAGCAAGAGAAAATTAATTTATTCTTTTCAAAAAAATATAGAAGTCTGTTCTTTTTATAGTAGCTCTCCATTAATGTTGCTAATCAAAATGGATCCTTGCTATTATTGTTCATAGATTATCTCAGTAATATTGTATCCTTCTGCATTTCTAAACAGTTTCTGAAATGTGTCAGGGTAAAAAATGCATTGGTACTTTGTACATTCTAATTGTTATCATTAAAAATGGTGATGTTCCAGATAAGCAAAAATAAGAACAGGCACTCAACTCCTTGCATATGGAAGTACACTGATCTAATGAAAAATATCATTTTATCTTTATGCATATGCATATGTCCTGCACTGTGTAATTTTCACCAACAACCTTTGAGCTTCAAACAAGTCATTTTGATGTACATATTTATCCAAATGATTCTGTTCAGAATGAGATCATGATTCAGTGACCTCATTTTATATACAGCTTATGGATTCCACAGCTCACAGCTTGACTGGTTCTTATGCTTAGAACAGTTTGTTTTTTTCTGGTGGCTTAGCAACTCACTGGTGCAGTTGCTGGCTTGCCTTATAACATCTGCTTAAATATAAAAATTACAACCTGTATGTAAAATCTCAGCATGCATGGGAGCTTTAAATGCAAGCATGAAAATGGGGTATTTATACAGCCTTCAATTTCAGGGAACCCACTTTTTACATCTTCCTGTAAAATATTGTTTTTTAAAGCATAAAATTTACCCTGAATAGACAGATTAGTGCAGAAATGTCATAAGCCCTTAATACTCTAACCACGTGACTAGAAAAGGCAACACGAATTATAATCACTAAGAGAAACATATGCATTTATGTACAAAATTTTTCAACTTGCCGGATTTAAAAGCAGTAAATCTAGGGCCAGTAATAAAGAAATTTCAAATTAAAATCGTATAATTTATTTTAAATATCTTAGCTATAAATATTATAAATACATGGTAGGGAACTATATTACGCATGAATAGTTTCCGTTTTGATGGTGGATATACCATGAAAAGATTATATAATCAAGGTAAAAGATTATTCAGAAACTAGGCTACAAGGGATGTAATCTAACTGTTCACTGAATTTCCTTGCTGCTTTCTCATCACCAAAGCAATTCAGTTCACTGAGTGTCACTAAGTAAAATGGAGTGCAAAAGTCAGAGCAATTACAAGAATGGAATATTGAGAAGTTTTAAATATGTCATAAAATGGTTTTGATGTTACACTGCAGGTCAATTTAATATCTCTATTTTAGCAGTTACCCCTCAGCAAGCACAGCATATAAAATCAACTGGTTTGATCTTAAGTTTCAGCACCATTTCTGACAATCATTTACCGCATCTGTGTTGAGCTAAAGGGACTTTAACAGTGTACATTGAAGTCCAGCGACACCTGGAGTTGAATCACATGGATTTTAAGCAACTATTATGTGGGTCTAATATTTAATCTTTAAAAATCAGTAGTTTCCTCTTAAGACTTTTTACCCAATACCTAGAAGTTTGGGTGTCTGTTCCATTTCTCCACATGGGGGTCCTATTAAACCAGTTATTTGTATGTATCTTAGTGTAAGTATGTGTGGACATTATAAACAGAAAATTGTTCTCAGCTGTTGTGAACAGGTTATAAAGAGACATTAGCCTTTAATGGAACTTCAAAGACAATTGCTACTGAAAATTAACTGGAAGAACCAAATAAACTTCTCATCCTCTTCACTCATCTTAGCATCAGCTAAGATTATTAAGGTCATTGAGAAATACTCACTGTTTTCCATTTCTTTCATCTGTTTTATAGCACCTATTATAGTTGTGTCGATTTCTGTTTCTAAATCTGGCTGTTCAATTGTTTTTAATTGTATTTTGAAATACAGTTATTTTCAGAGGCTCTGCTTCAATCTTGGAAAGAATCAGCATAAATACCATGCAAGGAAGGCGCAGGGTTTGCATGCACTTTGAACTTTACAAACTGGAATTTACAAATACTTACGGTTTTTTAATATGACTTAGTATCTTAACAGACATTTCCCATGTGTTAACCTTGGGAGTCTATTCATCCTTTAAGTATTAGGTCAAATACATTTTTGTACAAAAAGTATTCCCCAAATTTCCATAGCAGACTTAAATATTTATGTTTTTATCATCATATTTGCATCACACACTTTTGAAACACATTTTCTTTATGATTTTTGTTAATAAATTAAAATTACATGTTTCCATCTCAGAATGAGACCCTATAGAAGAGATGAGAGAGAGGGAGAGAGAGAGAGAGAGAGAGAGAGAGAGAGAGAGAGAGAGAGTTTTACAATGCCAGCAAGGAAACATTCATTCATTGTGACTATCCAGTCCAGAAAGGTGAGCCTCTGTATACAAGAATAGATTCTACAAGGACTAAAAAAGACGAACCAAAATGGCAGTATTTTCTGATTATATAGTTGTATACTTAAGCTAAAATAATCTAAAAGTTAATAGGCAAATAAATTGACTTTGTGATTACTACCCAAAACAATTAAAACTATAATTTAAAAAAACAAAAATTATAATACTACCAAAAATTAAGGTACATACTTATTGAAAAAATTTTAAAGTCTAATTAAAATCAGTAAAAAAGGCCTAAGTAATGAATCATACAATATTCATGGATTTTTATTTCACCTGCCTGATTTATAGATTCATTGTGATATCAAGAAAACCATCAAATCTCAACATATTTTTTAAAAATGTTATTTTTTAAAATATATATTTTATTAATTTCAGAGAGGAAAAGAGAGGGAAAGAGAGAGAGAATCATCAATTATGAGAGAGAATCATTGATTGACTGCCTCCTGCACACCCCTTACTGGGGATGGAGCTCCTAACCCTGGCATGTGCCCTTAAAGGGAATCGAACCATGACCTCCTGGTTCTTAGGTCAAGGCTCAGCCACTGAACACATCAGCAGGGCTATAACACACCTTTAAAGCAAGTGTATATGGGAGTGATTTTTAAGACCTCCAAATCCCTGATCATAAAGAAAAAAAGAATGAATTATTCAAACTAATTGAAATGAAAAACCACTTTTAATTAAAACACACTTTAAAGAGAATGAAAAGATAATTCACACGCTGAGAGAAGATATTTGCCGCATATATAACTAACATTAGTCTGATGCATAGAGCTCATTATTAAATTCTAATAAGTCAATACATAAAAGACAACCAAATAGAAAAATCGGTAAATAATATAAACAGGCATTTTACAAATAGAACTAGGAAAGTACTCACATGAAAAAATGTTCAACTACATTGGTAAACATGGAAATGCAAATTTGTATCACAATTAGATAACATTATATGTCCACCAGATTGTTCAAAATTTAAATCTGAATAATACATAATGGTGGGAATCTGGGTCAACTTTCATACATTACTAGCGGAAATGTTAACTTGATATCACAAGTTAAAAAATGTGGTCACTTAAACTATGCCCCCAGCAATTCCATTCCTGACTATATAATCGGGGAAACCCAGCACACTTGCTCCAGGAGACATGTAAAATAATGTTTACAACAACAATATATAAGCACTTCCTCACTAGTAAATGAATAAATTAAGACTATCTAATAGCAAAACTCTATAGATCTGTAGCAATATCTCATAGAATAATAATGTCTGGATTAAAATTGGAAGCTAGAATACTAGTATACTAGTAAATCATATCATTTAAAATTTAAAAATTACAAATGAGACAATATTTTGCACAATGATATAATCACAGATTTTTAAAAATATATAGAAAAACAAAAGAATAGAGAATAAAATTTAATATATACTGGATCTCAATGAGTAAAATATAAAATAAAATAAGAGATGAGGATGGTTCAAGGGTCTTTTTAGTATTTATCATTTTAATTTTGGAGGTTTATCCATGTGCTTATTTTTATTTTGTCCTTCATCTTACAGTCATAACTTATTAACATGTTACCAGTTTTTCTTTTGAATGTATTAATGTACAGAATAAATACATAAAACAATTTAAATTTATGTCTTGCCTTAAAAATCTTTGTACATATTAGGAAGGATCAAACCAATATGTAAAAGCCTACAACATTTAGAAAAAGTGATAAATACCATAAATACCATTTTGCTGTAAAAATCTCAGGAAATGGCAAGTTAATATCAGCCAGGATATCTTTTTGGAAGAGGTATGGATATTGCCTTGGTCTTGAAAAATATGTGTGACTTACATGTTTGAAAATGAGGATGTCAAATGTGTGTGCTGCAGTTGCCAGAGTATCTTAAGAAGTGTTTTCTGCTTATCATAATATTCTAGAGGCCCGGTGCACGAGATTCATGCACTTGGAGGGACTGGGAAGGCGGGGCAGGGGGTTCCTCAGCCCAGCCTGCACCATCTTGCACTCCTGGAGCCCTCTGGGGATGTCTGGGAGCCCTCCAGGAATGTCCGAATGGCCTGGGGAGTGGGCCTAAGCTGTCAGTCGGACATCGTTAGTACCACTGTGAAGGCTGGAGAGGCTCCCACCACTGCCCCTGCACTCCCCAGCCATGAGCCCAGCTTTTAGCTGAATAGCGCTCCTGCTGTGGGAGCGCACTGACCACCAGGGGGCAGCTCCTGTGTTGAGACTCTGCCCCCTGGTGGTCAGTGTGTGTCATAGCGACTGGTTGTTTGGTTGATTTGCATATTAGCCTTTTATTATATAGGATTACTTACTAGGCCATGCTGTAGGTTGTGTTAAAATAGAAAAAGAAGCATAATTAAAGAAGTTGGAAATTGATTGGTTATTTTTATGAGAACTTATTCTTTAGGAAAAACACTGCTTCCTTTTAGTTCATCTTATTAAAAAAGTATTTCCAGCCCAGCCAGCATTGCTCAGTGGTTGAGCATCAACCTATGAACCAGGGAGTCATGGTTGGCTTACCAGTCAGGGCACATGCCTGGATTGTGGGTTGGATCCCCAGTGTGGGGTGTGCAGGAAGCAGCTTATCAATGATTCTGTCATCATTGATGTCTCTATCTCTCTCTCTCTCTCTCCCTTCCTCTCTGAAATCAACAAAAATATATTAAAAATATAAAATAAAAAAGTATTTCCATAAATATGCTGGGAAGTATTTATGTCAATGAATAAATTAGTGAAAATTAGCTAAATTTTTAATAATTATTGAATAAATACATTTCTTTATTTCAAATGTCATTTTATTATCTCAAATGTCATAAAAACCTGTTAGTATATTTTATATCAATTTATGCACATTGAAGGAAAGATGGAGAACATACTTCAAGGAAAATGTTCTTGGCAATTTTTTCTACATTAATTAAGCAAATGAAATATTCTCGTTAAGAGAGACATTGAGACTTCATTACCTTGCAAATTGCATACCTGTCATTCTCCTTTTTCTTTCATTTTTCTTCTTTTGTAAAGTGCACTAAAATGCTGAGGTATGTATTACTCACCATACACAGAAACACATTCAGGGTAATCTAAACACCTCTCCACAAAGAATAGAATGTTATTCTCTCAATAGATTTTATAGTTTTCAATTTTCCTTAACAAATCCTAAGTAATCTCCATTTCTCAAAGCCTAATGTATTTCAATGCATGCCATGTGCAACTCTATTGCTCCTTCTTTAAAATTGCTGAAGTCTATTTAAATCCCAATATCTTTGCAACTACTATAAATTTTTCTTCAATTTTGCTATTATTTAAGCTCACAGTTTCCACCCTGAAAGGGACATATACTTTAGCCAAACTGTACTGTGACTCCTGCAACTGTTTTAATTCTGCTTTAGAGTCTGTTTGTTCCCCCTTTATTTCAATTTTAATTTTATCAGCTATATAAATTAAATGAATGGGAATACAGAAGACATAAATTTGTAAGTATCCAAACCAGCAGTTCTCAACCTGTGGGTCGAGACCCCTTTGGGGGTCGAATGACCCTTTCACAGGGGTCGCCTAACACCATCGGAAAACACATATATAATTACATATTGTTTTTGTGATTAATCACTATGCTTTAATTATGTTCAATTTGTAACAATGAAATTGGGGGTCACCACAACATGAGGAACTGTATTAAAGAATCGCGGCGTTAGGAAGGTTGAGAACCACTGATCTAAACCTTACCGGATGTAGATTTTGTTAAAGCATATCCTTTAATTCTTATGTTTTGAGTTTAGTTAAGGAAATAAGTCAGGTAAGAGAAGAATCCTGAGAGATAGGAATCACTAGAAATTTCAGATTTTCACTGTCTCATATACAAAGAAAAATACATTTTAACACATGTTAAGCAGAGTTATAATTTCAAATAGATCTTTGTATGCACTTTGAATACAGAAATCAAACTTTATCTTCACAATATAATTATTCAGGCATATGAGGGAAAATATTGTCTTTGGTTTTGCTCCCTGGTCCTCTTGGCTAAACTGCTTTGAAGTACTCTTAATGAAGAGATACACACTTCCGGTAATATTTTGTAAAGAATGGAGTAAAATAATTATTTACAGTAATAATTTATATGAAAACAGTGATTAATCCCCATCATAGTGATGCTAATGGAGTTAGTGAAGGTGAATTTTCCAAAATAAACCAGTGTGTGAACTGAAATTCTTATTTGTAATAATTCCTAATTTTGAAGAAAAACACAGGGCACCTTAATTATACACTGCTTCTTGAAAAGCAGAAAACTCACCTCAAAACTGAGCACTAAGACATCTCATGGAAATATCAGCGCTGCTAGTTGAAGGGAGTTTCATATAAATTTCACAGGATACTGATGTCCTTAGAAGCTATAGTTTATTAAAATCACTGCATCTTCTAACTAATATTTATAAAATTGAACATCTAAAAAGAGAAGGTGGTTGTAGTTATGAACTGTATTATTCAAAACTATATTTGGCTACAGCACAGGTAACATCTATTCAACTCCCAGGGCTTAACCAAATAGGGATTTGTTGTTGTTGTTCATTCTCCATTGGTGTTTCTCTCTGTCTCTCCCTCTCCCTTTAGAGAGAGTGGAAGGAAAAGGGGAAGGACAGAGAGAAAAAACACATCCTCCTGCACTCATGTGCCCCCGACCAGGACCTGGGATTAAGCCTGCTATCTCTGACCAGAATCGAACCTGGGACCCTTCAGTCCACAGGCTGATGCTCTATCCACTGAGCCAAACTGGCTAGGGACAAATAGTGACCTTTGTTTTCTTTTCACATGGTTTGAAGTAGGTAGTCTAGAGTTGGAGGGAGGCTTCTCAATGTTGTAAATGTTGTAGCCTCCAACTACCCATTTGCTTCAACATTCTTAAATGTGCCATTTATTTCTATAGTCTTATAATGGTTCCTTGCAGCTTTAGGCTTCTCAATTCCAACAGGTAAAATGTTATTTTTAAAAAATCTTTGGCTATTTCACTCAGAAATTTAAAACAACAAAGTTAGACAATAGCAATAATAACAATATCTTGAACATCCCATACAGATTGCCTTATTACCTACTGTCTCTGTATTGGGTCATATGGTCACCACCTAACCCACACAATTATGGGAAATGAAGGATGAATCTGAGAGATGATGTGGGCTAGGCGACCAGCAGTGTTTGCCACAAAGAGTACTTTCTTTTTCTGTAGTGACCTCTGGAAATTCATGTTTACTAATATAACTGACAAATTTGGTCTCCATTCCATCATACTATTTTATGATTGTATGCAATCTAGTATATGTGCCTTGTTTCTTTACCAGATATAAATTATTCTCTCTTTTTAAACAAATTGATAGTTAAGAAGGTTTGAAATTTGTTCCAGTGGGTGGGCAGGACACACACTACAAAACTGAGCACTTACTTGTAATTCTTTGCAATTATATTTTAAGACCCTAAATTCTGTTTTGTCTTAATCTATTTTGTCATTTTAAAATGGTACACTTTGCCCTAACCGGTTTGGCTCAGTGGATAGAGCATTGGGCTGCGGACTCAAGGGTCCCGGGTTCGATTCCAGTCAAGGGCATGTACCTTGGTTGTGGGCACATCCCCGGTGGGGGCGTGCAGGAGGCAGCTGATCGATGTTTCTCTCTCATCGATGTTTCTAACTCTCTATCCCTCTCCCTTCCTCTCTGTAAAAAATCAATAAAATATATTTTAAAAAAAATAAATAAATAAAACGGTACACTTTAAATCTCACCTATTTCCTATACAAAAATCAATGAGATTATTCTCCCGCCCTGTTTTTCCTCTCCATTATCCTATTTTTTTAGTTACATTACTTTGTCATATGCATTTGTGCATTAGTCTTTCACCTTCATAACCATCTTTTATTTAGTCTGAAGTAGATTGATACATAAATGTTAAATGCTCTGAACAGTTTTTTTGCTAGAGTTTTCACATTCTTGTCTGTTGAATAAAGAACATCCTATAGTAGATTCCTCAAGAAAGTCTTATGGGTACAGAATTCCTGAAGCTCTTGTATGTTCAATGTCATTCTAGCTATTTTATTCTTGTATGCTATTTTATTTTTTTTATCTGGAAAGAGAGAGAGAGAGAAAGAGAGAGAGAGAGAGAGAGAGAGAGAGAGAGAGAGAGAGAGAGAGACTTGAAGATGCTCTACTGGAGGAAGGGGTCATAAGCCAAGGAATGCAAGTGGCTTTCAGAAGCCAAAACTAATTCTCCCCTAGAATCTCTAGAAGAAATCCTGCCAACATATTGACTTTGACTCCTGACTTGTAATATAATAACTTTGTGTTTTAATCTACTAAATTTGTGATAATTGGTTAGCACAGAAACAGGACATTAGTACAGTTATTATCTATTTAAAGTTAGTTTTACAAAAGTAAAATGAAGGTATGTAATTTGCCCAAGCTAATTAAGTGGTAAACAGAATTAGAACCTGTGTCTGACATTCCCTCTGTCTGCATTCCCGTGCACTCAGGATTTTAAAGAAGTAGTAATATTTGTGCTTCTAAGAACTGGATCTTAGAACATACCAAAATAAAATGTGCAATAGAAGGGATGATACTTTATTAATTGCAACTTATTGTTATATGTCAAGAAAATTATGACTATGTATTGAACATCTATGCTATGTCATGCACTGTGCTAAATGCTTGGGATATAATAGAGACTACACAGTTGAAATGTCTAACCTAATGAGGACTTTCTGCCTTTCCTGATAGGTTTTTCTTTTTCCCTCAGGCAACATTGCAGAGAAGGAGAAGTTTTAATTGCAAGAAGAACTAATAACACAAGTGCCTTAAAGTTAAACTGTCTTTTGCCAGAGGCTTAGTTTTTCCAAAAAGATGGTATTGTTGAATACATAAGCATGATGAACTGGTTCATCATTTTAGATGTACTTACATGTTCTCAAGCTAAGCAACTAAAAGGAGTTATGCTCCTCCTGCATAAATAAGAAACTAGAATATGTATTTTCACAATTTATGTAGAAAGCTATTTTCTTTTAAAAAAATAGTTTATTTTTATTATACTACCAATTTATCTAGAAATGGGGTAATTTCTTTAACAATTTATTTATAAACCCATATATAGTTTAATTTTTTTGTTTACCTTTATCTCATTATCGTGAATAGGACTAGTGCCCTTATGAAGGAGGCCTGATTGAGCTCCCTAATGCCGTTCACCATGTGAGGACACGGCAAAAAGTTAATAGTCTGCAACCGGAAGAGACAATCAGCAGAACCCAGCCATGCTGGCACTCTAATCTTAGACTTCTAGCTTCTGGAACTGTGAGAATAAATTTCTGTTGTTTATAAAGCACCCAGTCTGTGACATTTTGTTATAGCAGCCTGAACGGACTAAGAGAGAGAGATATACTGACCTCTTCTTGATGGGTATATTAAAACATTGGGCATGCCTAGCTCAGCTCTGTGCTTCCTGGGTGCACTTTTCTCTTAATCTACTCTGTGTTGTGAAGTGTGCCCAGGTTCTGATCCAGCTCTGCATGAGCCCAGCCGGGTACATCTACCTAAATCTGGAATTCAGTTAGCAGGGCCACTTGGCTCTTAAACTAAGCTCCACCCTCCAACTTATCTTTAAGTGGTAATAAATGTGATACTTTTATTTTTTATGTTTACTCTGTTTTAAATCAATTTAAAATTAAATAGATGTCACCATATAGGTCTAGTAGCTACTGTAATTAAGCAGCACATGTGGAAGGCTCCTGCTAAGGTTACAGCGAAGGGGAAATGTGAGCCTCCTTGAGGTTGTACTGTCTCAAGGAGATAAGCTTTTAACAAATAGCAGCCACTGTGGAGAACAGTGTGGAGTTTCCTCAAAAAACTGAAAATGGAACTCCCATTTGATACAGTGATCCCACTTCTAGGAATATATCCCAAGAAACTAGAAACACCAATCAGAAAGGATATATGCACCCCTATGTTCATAGCAGCACAATTTACCACAGCTAAGATCTGGAAACAGCCTAAGTGCCCATCAGCAGATGAGTGGATTAAAAAACTGTGGTACATCTACACAATGGAATACTATGCTGCGGAAAAAAAGAAGGAATTCTTACTATTTGCAACAGCATGGATGGACCTGGAGAACATTATGCTAAGTGAAATAAGCCAGTCAGAGAAGAAAAATATCACATGATCTCACTCATTTGTGAAATATAATGAACAACATAAACTGATGAACAAAAATAGATCCAGAGACCATATAAGCCTAACCAAAGGACAGACATCAGGGGGGTGAGGGCATGAGTGGGGGGGTGGGGGGCAATAGGGGAATAAGGACACATGTGTAATACTTTAATCAATAAAGAAAAAATAATAATTCATGGTTAAATATGGTATTTGGTGTAAGTTTATAATAATAAATACCATTTATCTGATGAACATAATTTCTTATAAATCATAATTTTTAAGAGCAGGGTCAGCAAACTATGGCCTGTTTCATAACTAGGGTTGCATCGGAGCATAACAGTGACTGTCTGCATGTTTTCTGGGCTGTTATGCTGCACTCTCAGAACAGAGTAGTTGTGGCTGAAACTGTGTGGACAACAGAACTAAAGTATTACCATGTCCCTCAAGAAATTGCTGACCCTCAATGTGAAGTGTGCATAATAAATGTTGAATTTCATCAAATTATTTATACATCTAAGAGTTTATTTCATTTAAATTCTTTCTCTTCCTGCTCTCTCTCTCACACACGCACACAATTTTGGTAATTTGTTCCTCTTTCCTATTATTCTAAGTATTTTATTGAATTCTGGATATATTGTTTTTAAAATTATAGAGATAATTTTAGTCTTCCCTAGACTAAAGGCAGTTAGGGACAATCATTAAGAATTTAGGCCAGCCTATGGTATCAATTTATGGAAAGACTGGTAAATCTTAGCTAGGATACATACACACATACACATTCACACTCACATATACACACAAAAAAACTTATTTTAAGTCATATTGAACAGTATGCTAAAATGCTGCTACTATTAAAATGTATAGATGAATGTAAAAGACAAATACATAAAAATACGAATGATGAATAATCCTTTAGGGCAAACATTTAATTTGACTGCCATTTAAAATAAGATAGCACGTTCAGCACACTATTAGAAATACGAACACCTCATACAAATCATAAAGCACAAACTGCTTTGTACTATGCTGAATATTTATTAGATTTTGAATCAAATCATCTTTACTCTGTGTGTCACTAGAATAAAATTTGATATGCTTTTATAATTCCTAACAGACTTACCTTGTAAGGAAAAGTTTATGTTCTCATTACCATATAACTACAAAAGAAAAGTAAATTAGACCCAACAGAAAGCTCATGAAAGAAGTGATTATTTTGATAAAAGTGTGTCCACATGGAATAGGGATGAAAATCGAGACCAATAACTATAGCAACTATTCATTCTATTATGCAAATATTAAATGTAAACAGCTGGCAGAGTGATGAAATTACAATGCCTGATAGTTAATAGTGAAGTTGTCATATAAACACCTTTCTTAATGTGGGAAGGTAATTTTCTTAAATCAAATGCTTCAATCAACCTTCATAAGATTGTGTCATGTTTCTACAAACAAAGAGATTATTGTTTTCATCAATCCTTTATTGAGACAAGAATATAAATGAAGTTGGTCCCATAAATATTAAGAAAACATTTTCTACTCATTATCAAGAGTGTGGTATTATGAAGAGAGTTAGAAAATATAACATTGATAATATAATAGTTTAATAAGAAAATATAATATTTGATATTAGAGTCACAAAAGCAGCATTGATATAATTAAAAACATAACACTTGATGGAAATTTATAAAAAGAGAAAGAGAAGTATAATTTATCAATTGCCTGTAGAGTGTTAGCCTCTCCAGTAGATATTTTATATATGTTACCTAACTGAACATACTCAATAGCACTGGAAGTAGCTCTTATTCTCCTTATTTTATATATGAAAAAAAGCCAGTTTCAAAATATAAAAGGCCTGCACAAAGCTATAGAGCTACAAACAGGTTGCCAGCTAAAATGTCTCACCAAAGTCTTCAATCAAGATCATTGTATTAACAGGATGATAAATTTGCATTAAAATAGCAATGGAAAATCAAGTTATTATAAAAGTATATTTTTATACACTGACAACAGTGCGGTGATTGTGGGGCCAGGAGGGTGAGTGGATGAGGAAGAAGGTACAGAGGAGATAAATGCTGATGGAATAAATGTAACTAATGAAAATACTATTTATTTTAAGTTGATTATAGAAATAGTCAAATGAGTGATGTTTCCAAGTAAAATAGAGGCATTAGAACATTTTTCAGTAAATAGATCACAATTTCTTTGCCTCTTACCATGTTTCAAGAGAAATAGCATGGCCTAGCTAATATAAGTCACTTAGATCAATATAAAATCTTTCAGTTTTTTTCTGAACCAGAAAGTAGGTCAAAACAAAATTTGATCCTATGAGTGACATAAATACTATCTTCTAATCAAGGAAACAGTCTGAATTTTGTCTTATGACCATACCATGATCTTAGATAGCAGGTTAATGCCAGCAAGCTCATTTAGTAAACTTTTACGATAATACAGGCTCAAAAGGAAATAATAGATGTAGAGTTGGTCCATAGCAGAAATAGATTGATTCTGAATAAATTTTGGAAGTACAGTGAACCAGATATGTAACAGATTCCCTGTGTGAGACAGGAAAATAGAAACATGAAAGATAACTCAAGAATTTTGGCCTGAATGATAATTTTGAGATTATAGGGAAAGGTTACATTTTTCTCATCAACAAGAAAAAAAAGTAATTAGATATTTCAAATATCATAAATACTAGAGGCCCACAGGGATCGGGCCTAAACCGGCAGTCGGACATCCCTCTCACAATCTGGGACTGCTGCCTCCCAACTGCTTGCCTGCCTGTCAGCCTGATTGCCCCCTAACTGCTCCTCTGTCAGCCTGATCAATGCCTAACTGCTCCCCTGCCAGCTCGATTACCCCCAACTGCCCTCCCCGTCCTGGTCACCCCCAACTGCCCTCCCCTACAGGCCCGGTCACCCCCAATGCACTGGATGGGGGTCCCTCAGCCTGGCCTGCCCCCTCTCACAGTCTGGGAGCCCTCAGGGGCAGGAGGCAACCCGGCGATCAGAGGAAGGCGACACCCCCATCACACCTCTGCTACTGCCACTGCTAGCAGAGCAAGCCTCAGCCGACCCTGGTTACCTGAGCCTTAGGCCGGCCCTGGGCGGCTGGGGGGCTGCAGGGACTAGGGGACTCCGGAGGCAGGCACGCAGAGTAGTCAGGCCTGCCTGGGGGCCGGCCTGGCCTTGCCGCATGCCTGCCACCCAGGTGGGGCTGAGGGGACTGAGCACCACCATCTTGTGGCTGTGGGTGCCACCATCTTTGAGGGTGGGGCATTCAATTAGCATATTCCCTCCTTATTGGCTGTGGGCACTGCATCTTTGAGGGCATGACAGTCAATTAGCATATTCCCTCTATATTAGATAGGATTATATATATATATATTAGTATATATATTCAAATAGTCATAATCCAATAAAGAAGCAAAATAATAGTTGACATGATCTTGAATATAACTGGAACCTAATAAAAAATATTTTTGCAGGATCCTAATCCAAAAGGATTGGTAATCTTATAAAAAGAAGAGACATCAAGAATACACACACGTACAGAAGGGGCCATCTGAGGACACAGTGAGAGGGTAGCCATCTGTCAGCCACGGAGAGAGGCTTCCGGATAAATCAACACTTGATCTTGGACTTATAGCCTCTAGAATTGTAAGAAAATAAATTTCTATTGTTTAAACAACAAAAAAAAAGAAGAAGAAAAAGGACATTTTGACCTTGCACATATAAATATCCTTTGACTAAAATAGTAATACATTACTTGAAAAATCAATACATAATACATATTTATATACATATGCATACTAATGAAAATGGTTTATGCCATTTCTCAAGCTATAAATAGAACTCTGAGGATTTACTTAAGGTTGTAGAAGAAAATATGCATACTGCTAAATATATTATGTTTGAAATGTTGCATCATAATGCATTAACTTCAAAAATAGATATGAATACAGAGTTATTGGAACAGAGTTTAAAAAGTGAAAAGAGAATTTGATTTGATAAAATGGATCAAAAATTTAAATGTGAAAGTTAAAACTATAAAACTCTGAAAAACAAACATAGTGAAAATCTTTATGACCTTGTGTTAGACAATTTGTTTAATAAGAGAGATATGGATAAATTAGGCTGAATAAAAAAAAAAAAAAACTTTTGTGCCTCAACAGAGACCATTTGGAGAGTGAAAAGACAACCTACAGAACTGGAGAAAATAACCATTAAAACTCAACAATGAAAATAAAACTAATCCAATTAATAGATGGTTAAATTATTTGAATAAGCATTTATCCAAAGAAGATATACACATGGCCCATAAACACGTGAAAATATATTTAATATTATTAGCCAGGGAAATGCAAGTCAAAAACACAATGAGACACCACTTTGTAAACATTGGCATAGCTTTAATAAAAGAAGATGAGCAATAGTAAACATGGTAAAGATAGGGAGAAATGGAACATTCATGCTTTGCTGGTGGACACTAATTACCATGTTTCTCTTTTATTAGTGTAGATAACCCAGTGATTTAATTCCTATGTATACACACAATAGAAATGAAAGCTTATGTGAACACAAAAGTGTACCTGAATGTTCAAAGCAGAATTTTTCATAATAGACAAAAAGTGGAAAAATGCAGATGCCCACAAATTGAGTAAATAAACAAAATGTGGTATATCCCTTCAATGGAATATCATTCAATCATACAGAGCAATGATATATTGATACATTTTACAACACAGATGACACTTTGAAAGAAATGTGAAAGAAGCCAGACACAAAAGGCCACACACATTATTATTTCATTTATATGAAATGTCCAGATAGATCAATCTAGGGAGAAAGAAAATAGATAAGTGGTTTTCAAAGGCTGGGGCTGAAGGGAATGGAGAGTGACTGCTAATAAACCCACGTTCCTTTTTTGATTGATAAAAACTCTTTTGAAATTATATAGTGGTGATGGCTATGCAATTCTGTTAATATACTAAAACAACTAAATTTTACTGTCCAAAATGGTGAATTTTATGGCTTGTGAATTACATCTCAGAAAAAGTTAAAATAAAGATAGAAAATTAAAACTTTTTTTTTCATTTTGAAATTTATGGCTCATTTGAACTCTGTTCTAAAAATAAATAGATGATTTTAAATTTATTAAAAAGAATAAAAGAGAGGCAATTTTGTAATTGAAAAAAGGAATATAACCAATAATTCTGTATTGAAAAACTCATTTGCAATTCTTACTATCTGTGGCTCTGAGAAATTCTTTAAACTATGATTTACAATTTGCCATCAGAAGTCTGAAACAACGCTTTACACGATGGCTCTAAGCACTGAAAATCCTCTTGCATGAGAATGCTCTATAAAAACATGTTTTTGTCTGACTCAGTAAGGTCAATATGGGTATAAAAGCTCATTTCCACACATAAACCTACAGCAGGCACCAAAACAATCAGACCATGCTACATCTTTGCAAACCTTGAGCATCTCCAAGGTTTCTTTCCTCTTGATAAATCACCATATATCTTTAAAAGGATTCACTGTAAAAGTTGAGGTTCTATCCCAACATCTTTTCCAGCACATTACATCATGGTCTTTTCACACCTCTTTGTTACCAATTACTCCTAGAAGCTCATTCTAAATGGACACCATTTCCTGTGTTAATAAAAGCTCCTACATTTCAGGGTCTGCAACAAGGACATTCTCCTAAGAAATTCCTTACCAGTGTGGGCCTGCAAATCTTTCCTTTTAACAAACATGTAGCTGTAATGCTAACCTCTCTTTCTGGAACATTCTCCTAGTCTCTAAGAGTTGTCTCGGAGCATCCTTCCATAGTCTCTATTGAGAAGATCTCTCTTTCTCTCTCCCCCATACCACGCCCCTGGCCACCTTTGTTCCATTCCTTGCTTGATCTACTTTAATAAATGAAGGCATTGGGGAAGATATTTGGTGGCAACATGTTTTTTGTTTGTTTGTTTGTTTTAAACATTCTGAGACTCATGAATAAAGTACCTGGACCAAATTTTTGAAATTTATTTTAAAATGGGATATTCCATGCCTCATTGCCATTTTCAATAAGCCATAATAACCAGTCAACATCCTTTACATAAATATTAGTTCCTAAACAGTTATACCTGACTAGTGACCCAGTACACAAAATTCGTGTACAGAGCAGGGGGTTCCCTCAGCCCAGCCTGCACCCTCTTCAATTGGGGACTCCTTGGGTGATGTCTGACTGCTGGTTTAGGCACGATCCCTATAGGATCCCTATGGGATCCCTATGGGATGGGGCCTAAACCGGCAGTTGGACATCCCCCTTGCAATCTGGGACTGCTGGTGCCTAACCGCTCACCTGCCTGCCTGCCTGATCGTCCTTAACTGCCCTCCCCTGACAGCTTATCTCCCCCCCAACTGCCCTCCCCTGCAGGCCTGATCTTGCCCCCAACTGCCTCTCCTGCTGGCCAATTTGGTTCTGATTGGTTGGTTTTTATGCCAGTCAGCGGCAAAAGCTCTGCCTCCTAGGCAGCCATTGGCTCCTCACAGTTCACCCAGATTTGGTTCTGATTGGTCGGTTTCTATGTCAGTCAATATCTCCAGGCCTATCTCCGGGCCTGATCAGAAAGGCGGGGCTGATCAGCAGCCCTCACAGAGGCCTGGAGAGAAACAGAGGCATAGCTGCTGGTGAAGCCCAGAGAGAAAGAGAGAGACAATGGCTGATCAATAGCTGCCATGGAGGCTGCAGATCAGACCCTGCCTCTCTCTCTGGGCCTCTCTCCAGGCCTGATCTGCAGCCCCCTCAGCAGTCAGTGCTGGGTCACCAGAGCAACCCAGCACTGACTGCAGGACTGACTTCCAGTGTTCAATCAGGCTTTGGTTGGTCGTTATGGACCCTGGGTTTTTATATATTAGCATTTTAATTTATATGTACTAAGTGATTATTAACTTATCAATTGATTAAATCAACCAGGATTTTTTGATAGTAGAGATTTCCCACTCTGGAGAACAGTGTTACCAATAAATTTAGCTACCGGAGTTGCCAATGAGAACCCATCTTCTACCACAAAAGTCTGTGCATGTGCATTTGCAATGTAGCTTCAAAAAATACATGGAGAACTAAATGTGGGGCACATTTTGGTTAGGGAACTATTAAAGATTATTTGTTAGATGCCTTATACAGGAACTCTATGAGAGAAATGTAAGAAAATGACACTGATAAAAAATGCTTTTTAAAGCAATATTCAAATTCTTGAATGTGATTGCTTTTAAAATGTTTATTTATTTTTTTGGTCCAGATAAAACTTAACTTAAAAATTGAATACAGATTAATAGAAAAAATGCATTTACATGCCAAATATACCTAATTACTAAAAGATAAAGAATAATTTATTGAATACCGAGTATATGGTCATTTGGGAATCTTCCTTTTTAATGCTGAATGAATAATGTAGCTTTGCTCTAATTACTAATATTTCTTAATATAAATTACAAATATACATCTACTTACAAAATATACTTATATGTTACTATGTAATATATGAATCAAGATATAAATAATATATATTTATATGCTTTCTTTGTTTTTGTCCTCAGAAGATAGATTATACATATTCTTTCAGTAACTTTGAAAGTAACCTTGAACAAGCTAGAAGGTAAAAAATAGAGTTGAAAACAATCTTTTTCAGAACTGAATTACCTTAAATGTACCTCTGACTTTTAGTCCTAAAGGTTTGAATTCTACTTTTTTTATACTTATAAGCTAAAAAACCCCAAATCCACATGACTTTGGGTAGAACATATTATTTGAATTTCTGGATAGTTTACATTTCAAGTTACACAAAAAAGAAATCTGTAATTTGATTTCAAAGAGACAAGTGACTTATTATGTAAATATTATGAAGTTCCAGAAAGTTGCACTAATCAAGATCCAAATTGCTATTTATTATAATAGACAATAGGTAGATAAAACATTGCTCATTTTTTTTTTTTTTTTTTTTTTTTTTTTTTTTAAATGTGATTGCCTCATTTCTTTATTTATTTTTTTTTTTTTCAATTAGATTTTTTTTTTTTATTTATTTTTTTATTGCTTAAATTATTACAAAGAGTATTACATATGTCTCCTTTTTTTTTTCCCCGCCCTTGACAATCCCCCGGCTTCCCCTACCCCCCAGTGTCTTATGTCCATTGGTTATGCTTATATGCATGCATGGAGAGCATTATGCTAAGTGAAATAAGCCAGTCAATGAAGGAAAAAGGCCACATGATCTCACTCATTCATGGATAATAGAGACCATTATAAAACATTGCTCATTTAATGTTTAAACAACTTTATGCTATTCAATTTATTGCCAAGTGTTTGAGTTGATAATTTTAAATAATAATATTTAAATAACAGATAATATGGCTTGCCTCCTTTTACACTTTGCTAGACATTATGTGTGAACAAAATATTTTTATGGAGTTAGGGCGGGAAAGCCTAGAGTAACAAAGAGCTCTCTGCATCCTTAATTAGATGGAATTATTTTTTATTTGACATATAATAAATTCCATATTCTCTTAAATAAATAATAGGCAATATATAAATAATAGATAATAGATAGTAGCTAGTTTCTAATAAGAGTAGAATTAATGCTATTTGAAAAATTCTTTGAACAAAATGTATATAGAGCTCATATAATGCAATAAATGTTAATTTTAATAATTTAAATGCTATCAGGGAACATCAAATAGAATTAAGCATTATATTTTACTAGAGGCCTGATGCACAAAATTTGTGCAAAAGTAGGCCTTCCTTCCCCCAGCTGCTGGCACCAGCTTCCCTCTGGCACCCAGAACCCAGGCTTTCCTCTAGTCACCAACAGGCACCCGGGACCCGGGCTTCCCTTGTAGTCCTGGCTTCATCCAGAATGTCATCCGGAAGGATGTCCAGACGGAGTCTGGTCTACTTAGCATATTATGCTTTTATTATTATAGATACTAAAATTATATACAAAACAAAATTATGCTATAACATAAATTTATACCCAACTTTGAATATAGATTTAAATAATTATTAGAGCACACATACCTATGTCTGAATTAAACCTAGAGTTAATTCTTTTTTTTTAAAAAAAAATAAAGGAATGTTGCAAATTGAAAATATATTTAAGTAAATAAATCTACCAAAATTATTTCACTTGGGTTCCAGAACAATAAATTTAAATTTTTCTGAAAAGTTCACATCTTGAAAAAGTCAATCTTAAACTACATACACTACAATTCATATAGGGTAAAGGATCTGACAGTTCTAGGAGAATGAAATAAAGTTAGGTGAAGACTGATTGTAGCATGAGCAAGAACTAAGGTACAGGCAGGTTAGGGTAAGAATGATTGCTGATTATGCATAAGCCTAATAGCATTTTAAGAATATAGACAAAATGTGTTAGGAAAACAAGTTTTAGCTCAAGAATGACTAATCTTTTTAGCCTTGGGAGCAAAGCTAATGTCTGAGTTAAAGAGACAGATTGTTAGTGCAGTTGTCAGCATAGTCATCCATCTGGAATTGTTTTTTCCTTGTTGTTTTTCAGTTTTTGTATTAAAAATTTCTTTCTTTGTTGAACAAAATGAAAAGTAACATGCAGTTAACATGAATATGCTTCCATATTATTTTTGGCATTAAGTTGCATCTGACATTTAGCAAATCACCTAATTAGTCTCTGTCTACATTTATCAACATGTGAAGCAGATTTTTAAGGTTTTATATCATGACAAAATTGGTAAATTTTAATGGGTTTAAGATTGAAAGTTTTTTTGTAGTATATAATCCCTTATGAAATGTTTAAGTTAATGATTTAATAGAATATCTATATATCAAAATGAACAAATTAATGAGGCAAAGCTCTTAAAAAATCAGAGCTAGATTTTAAAAAATGGTTGCATTTTAAGCACAAAATATATTTTTCAATATATTGTTCCTATTAACATATGGTATATACTAGTTATTCAACTACATATTTAGTCTCATGATTTACATATTAGTATACAATATGTCCAGCCACGAAAAGAAGATTAAAATGCAGAAATCTCTCTATAATAAGACTCTGTGATATCCTATAGAATAAAAGGGTAATATGCAAATCTACTGAATGGCAGAACAATTGGTCCCTATGATGTGCACTGACCACAAGGGGGTAGATGCTCAATGCAGGAGCTGCCCCCAGCCCGCAGGCCCCGATTGCCCAATCAGGGCCTGCCGGTCAACCTCTTGGTCCCTTCCCCTGGCAGTCAGGCTCCGATCACCCGGTGGCAAATGGGGAACTGGGGTGGGTGGTGGCGGGGGGTGGGACCAGCTGCCAGCAGCCGGAGAAGATGGCCCCGATTGCAGGCCATGCCTAGGGACCATACTCATGCATATATTTCGTGTGCCAGGCCTCTAGTGAAATTATTAAGTGAGAATTCTTATCCTTCTATTATATAGGGTGTCCCCAAAATGTATACATTAATGCATATAATTAGTATACATATAATTATGGAAGCAGTGTTTATTAAAATATAGTTCATTTTCAAAATTGAGCTGTCAGCTGTTCAATTGTGTATGCATTTTTTGGGATGTCTTTATTTATCAAATTAAAAATGTCAATAGAAATATATGCAGATTTTGAGTTGTTCTTTGAGATACCAACCCAAATAGAGGTTTGGAAATTATAATGGGAAATATAAAAGGGAAAACTCAGCTAGCCAAGAAGATTTGGTAAGTGGCCTATGAGGAATAAAAGGAAAGTGATGTAAAATATACCAAAGCCCTATATCTCCTTCTTATTAGTTAGGAGGATAGATGATAGCGGAGCCCAATGAGAGTGTCTGCTAAGGGCTAGTTTCTAATAGGGGTGGGATTAGTGCTATTTGATTCTGTGCATTTGGAGAAACAGTATGTACTCAGCAATGTATAAAGACTGAAACTTAATGTGTGACCTTTCAAAAAGTCTTTCAGAAGGTCTGTGAATCCCAAGATGGAGGGCGGAATGTGACCAAAGCATCGAACTATATTAAAAATGTAGGAAGGAATCTCACTGAAGAGGGTGGGGAATCAAGAAGCAGACCTAAGTAACTTTGGAAATGACTGGAGTTTTTTAGACTCAAGACAAAAGAAATATATATTCATTGTACTTAATAATATTTCCCATAGAAGCTCAAGTTTAAAATTCTGGAATTACTATATATGTCTACTGACATTATATAATAATGTAAATATTTAATGGCAGATGGTGGGAGCCAGTTTTGTGGTTATTAAACTGGGGGGTTATAGATCAGCAGAGGAAAGAAGCTAAAATGATCCATGTGCTTATAGATTAAATTTAGAGATAGCAGCATGTTCCCTATTGCTGTTAACATATAGGGCCATTTACAGATATGTGTATGTACATGGGTTAGTATATACACATGTATTTTCCTGCTTTGTCACCTCAGAGATCCTAGAAGCAGTCACACTATCAATGAGCACACCTAGAACCCACACCTTAGCTTCTAATACAAGTTCTTTTTTTAAATTTAATTTTTTTTTTCAATTTAGAGGAATCAGGACTCCTTGGTAAAATGGCTGATTCCATGGTTAGGTAGGAGATGACACAATGAGCCTGTGGGACCTTGTAGTGCAGGAATGTAAAGTCCCTCTACTCTCCCCCACCCTATAAAAACTAACCCTTCCCCCCAAAATAACACCCAACAATGGGGGAGAAATGTGGAAGAGACACAAGAGCCACCAGAAAAATCTCACAATGTGAGCAACAAAATGAAGTGGTACAAGATTATAATCCAAAGTCCCCTCAAAATTTTCATTAGCCCACATTAGTATGAAATATTTGAATAAATGAATAAAATAGGGAGGATGGAAATGAAATTATTGTGCAGAAAACATTCAAATATTTTATATAGATACTCCACCTTCAAAGAGGTGAAGCAAACTCCCTCATTGTGGGCTACACTTAATGACACCTTTCTAAAGAGGTCAGTATGGAAAGGGTGAAAAAAATAGTAAATTTACAGTACCAAAACTGAAAAAAATACCACTTAAGTCAGGTGATATATAATTAATATTATGTCTGTGGGGAACTTTCCTGCTCTCTATAATAATTATTATATATATATAATATCTTTAATATTATGTAATATTATGTGACCTCTATGGTTTTTCTTTCTAAAACACATCAACTCAGTCCAAACATTGAAAAAGCATCAGAAAAATTGCAACTGAAGGATGTTTTATAAACCTCCTGAGCCTCAAAACTATCATGGTCATAAATAACAAAGAATTTCTGAGAAATTGTCAAAGCCACAATAGCCTATGGAAACATAATGACTTCATGTATTGTGGTATCTCAGACGAAATGATGAAAAAATAAAAATTACAAAAATTTAAATAACAGTTTTGATTAATCATGCTATATCAGTGTCAGCTCATTAACTGTGAGAAATAGATCATACCACTGCATGATATTAATAAGATAGGGAAACTAGGTATGGGCATGAGGGAAATCTCTGTACCATTTTCACAATTTTTCTGTAAAAAGACAGAATTGGGGAAAAATAGCAATGTGGTTCTCCAAGTGGTTAAAGAAAACTAAATTACCCAGACAGTAAGAAAAAACTAGAATAAACAGATCTCAAAAAGTAATTAGGCAACTGCTGTCGTTTAAAGACAAACCCTGATACCACATAATTGCAACTCTACCTTCAATGCAGTAGAACTGTGGAGTTTCCTGGCCCCCTCCGGTTCTAACATTTCCTGACTTCTCCATATCAATTTAATACTAGTTTATAGCAAAACACTATCACAGCAGCATATCATGCATTTCCACCGAAGCATCAAGCTTTTAAAAAATAGGGAAAACCTTACATGTGTAGGTGGAAATCCATTATTACGGAGCCAAATTAAAAAATGGATATACTGTAATTTTCTGTCACAGTAGGCACACTGTAAAAAAGCATCTCTCTTGAGGTGGCATTTTCCTTTCTCTGTTACTGGCCATAAAGTGCACTTTCTAATTAAAACTTTTAAATGACTTTAATTACTGAAATAAAGAAGAACCTATGTCAAAAGTAAGCCCATACACAATGACGAGTCGTTAATGTGAGGTCATGAACTTATTTAGCAGAAATAAAAATAAGATATAGTAGTTGAAATCTTAAAATGCAGAAAAATATGTTTTATTTATGATTATCACTAGTTAGTTAGTTCTGTATTATTATTGGCTTATAATGATTTTCAAATAAAAATAATAATCTAAACCACATAAATTAAGGTTTTTGAAAAACAAGTTTACCATGATAGGAAAAGTAAGAGGAATGTTTGTTCCAGGGAAATAATCCTTTAAATTGCTAGCATATACTACTTGGTACTCTACCGTATGACTTACCTGGTCATCTTTGGGAAACTTTTTTTGTTTCAAAAAGTATGAGTTGTTATTAAGTAGGGTCTGCATGCTTTACACAATGAACTACAATGCAGCAGTAAAAAAGAAGGATCTCTTACCCTTTGAGACAGCATGCAGGGCCCTGAAGAGTATTATGCTAGACAAAATAAACCAGTCAGAGGAAAACAAGGATCACATGATCACACTCATTTGTGGAATCTAATGAACAGAAGAAACTGTTGAACAAAATATTTTCAGAGGCAAAGAAGCATGAACAGACTGAGGATTCTCAGAGGGAAGGTGGGGGTGGGTGGGTGGATGGAAAGAGATCAACCAAAGAACTTATATGCATATATATACTAGTGTAACCCATGGACACAAACAATAGGATGGTGGAGGCCTGGGGGGGGAGGGTGGGGTGGGGGAGCCAGGGGCGGGCTATAAGTGGTCAATGGGAGAAAAAAGTAGACATAAGTAATACTTTCAACAATAAAGATTTAAAAATATATAAAAATACGTTACATTGTTTTTTATCAATTTTATAAATTACTGGGTTTAGATCTGCCTGAGATAGATTTCTCTACCTTATTTATGGTTATTGAATTAGCTAATCAGACAAAAGGAAAGAACATCATACACAAAGAATTTCTTCTCCTCCAAGTAGAAATAAGCACTCACTCCACTTCTTGGCTCAAAGCTTGAAATACATTCTCCAATCCATTTGAGCATGATAAGAAGAAAACTGTATAACAAGACATTTCCTTGACATTTTCATATTATTTTATATATAAACTAGAGGCCTGATGCACAAAAATTCGAGCAAGAGTAGGCCTTCCTTTCCCCAGCTGCCAGCACTGGCTTCTCTCCGGTACCCGGGACCTGGGCTTCCCTGCTAAAACATGTAAAATATGTTTTGTAAGTTATCCTTTCTACCATGCTGTCATAGATAGATAGGTCACTCTTCATAAATAGGGTAGTAGCTCAAGATTTGCTTAGTTAGTAGTCAAAGGTAGTGATCCCTTAGTATTGCTTAAACTACTAAAGTTCTATCTTGAATTTTAGGCCATATAGATTTGTTTTATATAATTTACTTCTCATTGAAATGTAATGATTTTTAGTCCTATTATTTATAGAGATAATAATCCTATATAATAAAAGCCTAATACGCTAAGTGTCCAGTCGTCCAGTTGTCCATTCAACCAATCAAAGCGTAATATGCTAATGATATGCTAAGGCAGCTCAACTGCTCCCTATGATGTGCACTGACCACCAGGGGGCAGATAGTTGACTGGTTGACCAGTCACTATGATGTGCACTGACCACCAGAGGCAGACGCTCCAACTGATAGGTTAGCTTGCTGCTGGGGTCCGGTTGATCAGGACTGAACGAGAAGGGCCAGACAAGCCCTGGAGCCCTCTCATGGTCCCTCCCTGGCTGGCCAACCTCCCATGTCCCTCCCCAGCCCGATTGTGCACTGCTGGGGTCCCTTGGCCTGGCCTGCACCCTCTCGCAATCCAGGACTCCTCAGGGGATGTCGGAGAGCCAATTTCTGCACAATCCCGCAGGCCAGGCCGAGGGACCTCACTGGTGCATGAAGTCATACACTGGGCCTCTAGTGACTCTATAATTTGCAATACAACTGAAAAAAATGCATGCCATATTTATGTGTGAACTTTAAAGCATCCCAGGCGTATTTTGTTATACTTTTAGGGCAAAGCTGTTCTATGTGTGAAGCATTTTTTATATATACAAAATAAGTACTTGTTAAAGATGTGTTAAATGAATAAATAAATGTTCTGGAAACAACTGTTTTATAAACTGAGAAGACAGATACACATGCTCCTGCACCTTCAGAGTTTTGGGTTGAAAACATATTTCTTCTAACACTATAGACACATTTATCTCCTCAAGATTGAGATAATTTTTCAAATTAAAAACCATAATATTTCAGTACTTCTAGTGCCTTGGTGATTATTAAAAAAGCAACACAAAAATAGATGATAAGATAGGTGCCACATTTCAAATTGTGTGGGTTGAGATGAATTTTTAGAATAAAAAAATATAGTCTTCTGATGGATTTTATGTTTGTTAATCTAGAGCAATTTACCCATATATCTAAATAACTATGTCACTTTCCATATATAAATGTATCTAGAGACTTATGCACTTAATATATTTGTTCCCAGGAACACATTTACTCTTATGTTCTGAAACATTTTATGCAAAAGGGAGTTGTTTTGTACTATATATTCAATCATGTCAATAATTTTTACAGATAAAAACAGCACAACCTTTAAAAAACATACTTGCAGACTTCATTTTTCACACAGTAGATATGAAAATAAACCTAATAAAGATAATGCAGATGATTAAATTAATATATGGGTATAGACAAAATAAATATCTAATGCCAGTTATTTAAACATGAATATAAATGTCAGTCAATTACACATGGAAACAATCCTAAATATTTCATGCTTATCAGCAAAGATACAAATACCTTATCTGATACCCCCACACATCGAAAAAGGCCATTCTGAAACTGCATCAGTTTGAAAACCAGGAAACGGCAGGATTTTATAGCAAATAACACATAGTGGGTCTTTTTAAGCTCTTCATCATACATCATATTATCACATTTACACAAGATTGTTGAATGCATGTCTAAGGACTCAAAAGAATGACTGAGCTGCTGGTCCCTTGCGCTTTTGAAGTCTAGGGAAAGGTGCACCCAGAGGTCAGGTATTCACAAGCAAAACAAACACACAAGACAGGATAAATTCTCAAGACACCAGGCATATTCTCTCAAATCGGAATATTTATTTGTTCAACACTGAGGAAATATTATCACACACCTACCCTGGGCAAGGCGCTGTGCTAAGCATTGGAGCAAGGTTTTGTTAACTGAATTTTTTTTTAAAAAATCACTTATTGCCCTGGCTGGGGGGCTCAGTTGGTTGGAGCATTATCCCACACACCAAAAAGTTGCGGTTTGGATTCCCAGTCAGGGCACATACCGAGTTCACAGGTTCATGAGCTTGTATTGGAAGCAACCCAATATTGAATCTAGAGATCAATTAGGCAAGAATTGTGTGATTCCTGACTCAATCCTTAAATCAGCCATTTCTCCAAGGAACTCTGGTCCTGTTTTGAGAGATAAGAATTAGAAACCGATATGTGGGTGCCCAGTGTGCTCACTGCTGCCGGAGTGTCCTTACTTCTAGGTGGTTTTAGCTGACAGAACAAGGGGTATGTAAGTATGTATATTAACACATGGATATACAGATCTATCTATCTAACAAGCTATATATCTGTATTTATATTAGCTAAACATGCCTATATGCTGACGTTTCCAACTCTAAACCTTGCTACATAGGTAATTCTGCTTCCTTCCTTTGTTAATTACACATGTATAGCGGTTTTAGAATTGTGAACTTGTACTCTCATAGGAAACAACTAAATAAGAGAATCAACTACAACATTTATGTACAGTTTCTTCTATCTTTTCTATTCCAGACTGCACTCATTTCCAAAGTTAAATAAATCACAGTCTTTATTTCAATCTCAACTTTAGGAGATTTCATCCATTTATAATACAACTAGAGGCCCGGTGCACAAATTTGTGCATGGGTGGGGTCCCTCAGGGATGCCTGCCGGGATCAGGCCCCAGCTCATGCCCCCAGACTCACAGCCCCAGCTGACACCTCCAGCTTTACAGGCCTGCAGCCCTGCCTGGCACCCCACCATGGCCTGGCGCCACCCACTCACTTGCTCCACTACCCCGCCTGTGGGGCGATTAATCATGGCTGGACACCCTGCCTGGCTCCCTCAGCACCTGAAAGCTGGGTGGTGGCCCCGCCCCCACTGGTCGCCATCTGCAGGGTGATGGGCAGGGCAATCGGGCCCCTGCTCACACCCACCTTGGCCTGGCACTGCCCACTCACCTGTTCCACCATCCCGCTGTGGCCCCACTCTCATCAGGGCCCATCAGATCTGGTAGCGCCTCCATTGCCACCTGCTGCCAGGACTGCATCGCCGATGCCCTCCATGTTTGTGCCATCCCCTGGTGGTAGCGCATGTCATAGCGAGCGGTCGAACTCCTGGTTGAACTCCTGGTGGAACAATTTGCATATTAGGCTTTTATTATATAGGATTAGGTTTTTGTTACAATATTCATTGCCTGCTGAGATTCCCCTTAATCCCTAAATATGCTATATAATTTATATACATTGAGGAGTCACTCTTTTAACTGTAAAGACCTATGGGGTTACCCAAGCGAATAGTGTGATATAACACTACAAGCATACTTCGTTTTATGGTTCTGTGCTTTATTGTCTTTCACAGATATTGTGCGTTTTTTTAATGAAAGTTTTGTGGCAAACCTGCAGTGAGAAAGTCTTTTGGCATCATTTTTCCAATAGCATTTGCTTACTATATGTCTCTGTGTCACATTTTGATAATTCTTGCAATACTTCAAACTTTTAATTATTATTATATTCATGATGGTGATATCTGTAATCAGTGATCTTTGGTGTTATTATCATTGATTTGCTGATATTGAGAAGGTACTTTTTTTAGACATAATGCTATTACACACTTAATAGACTACAGAATAATGTAAATATTTTTATATGCACTGGGAAAACAAAAATTTTGTGTTACTCTATTTATTGTGATAGTCACTTTATTGCAGTGTTCTGAAACCTGACCCACAATATCTCTGAGGTCTGCTTATATTATAGTATCAACAGAATTTAAATACTTTCACTTTTCTGTGTTTCACCTTTCAACCCTCTCCTATCAACAAACCCCTGGCAAACATTAATCTGTTTAACATCTCTATATTTTTGCTTTTTCCAGAATGTTGTATAATTCAAATCACATAGGATATAGCCTTTCCACACTGGCTTATTTAAAGGAATAATATGGATTTTAGATTCACCTATGTTTTGCATGGCTTAATCGCTAATTCATTCTATTGCTGAGTAGTATTCCACTGTAAAATATTTACAACCATTTGCTTATTTACTATTTACCTATTGAAAGCTATCTTAGTTTCTTTGATTTTTGTTGATTAAAAATAAAGTTGATATAAGCATCCATATGAATAGTTTGTGTGGATATGTTTTCAAATTTGTTGGATACATATCTAGGAATGCCCTTCACATTCACTCACCACTCACTCACTGATTGACACAGTGTCACTTCCAGTTCTGCAAACTCCATTCGCAGTAAGAGCCTTATACTATATTATTTTATCACTTATTTCACATTTTCACTTTATCTTTTCCATATTTAGGTACACAAGGACCTGCCATTGTGTAACAATTGCCTACAATATTTGGTATAGTAACATGCCATACAGTTTTGTAGCATAGAATAGGCTATACCATATATATGGCCTCTGTGTGCAGTAGGTTATCCCATCTAGGTTTGTATAAGTATACTCTAACTCTATGATGTTCACATAATGACAAAATTGCCTACTGATGCATTTCCCAGAACATATACTTGTCATTAAGCAATGCATGACTGCATAGCAATACCCAAGGGGCAGAGATGGGAGGCAGAGTGATTGTAATAGGTGTCATAAGTAAGCATGCAACAAGACACAGAGTTTGGACATAGGCCTTAGGTATCAAAGCACATACACTTATCACATGACTCTCTTTCTTGTTCAACTGTCCTTTTTGTGTACAACAAAAATGATTACAAAGAAGAAGGTTGATTTGTTCCAAATCACATCAAAATGCATTCCAGCTACTTCAGTTGTCACTAATGATGAGATCTATGAAGTCAGTTGAAATTATGGGTTGTAATTTTCCTTCCTCTCAATTCTGCTCTTCACCATCTGGGGAAGGTATAAGGAGAAATCCTCACAAATGTTTGGATGTTTTTATAGGAGTATGACATTTCCTCCAGGTTGCCTTTCACCAAATTTGATTTATACTCAATTTTAAAATACATTGAGTCTTATTCTCCCCTCACTAGCGGGAGGGAGTAGCTGACATAAATCCTTGATACCGCAGCTCATACAAAGGAAAAGATTGTCCTGGATTGCATGGCATATATAATAGCTAGTCAGGGCAGGGAAAATGTGACAGGAGCAAATTCTCTGATGTTCTCTAGGCACAGGTGGGTGTGGAGGAAGCCTTTCATTATTAAGGTCAAATTAAGCTAGTTCAACTGTAGCACTAAAATCATACAATTGAGAAACAGTTTTCTTTCCAAAATCTAGTCATAAACAAGACAAATAGAGCATTTTTCTTACCAATGAAATCCAAGTACTATCAATTATAATTTTTTGGAAATAATTATCCTAACAATCATGTAATACTCTATTACGACGAATATAGTTTTTTCTCATTCATATCAAAGAAATAAACATTCTAGCTTTTCCAAGCATGCAAAAAAATTGAATTTGAAAATAAACTAAAACTGAAATTCAAGTAAGAAACTGAAGTTCTGATATATAGGACTTGGATCATGTTTGAAATATCAATATTTTTATGGGTAAACACAGAATACATTCAATAGAAAAATGGGCTGGAGTAGAATGATCACTTCATGGAAGAAAATATGAAGTATCTGTAAATAATTAAACTTAATTAACTTCAATCAGGAAAATGTAAATGTAATAATATGAGAATGGATAAAATTAAAATAAGATTTAAAATAAATAAGTATTGATCCAACCAATGGCATTTTCTCTATGTATATGAATTGTAACCTCTATCTGTGCTGCTTATTAAGTCCCTTCATGTGCTTTGAGTCTATATTAAAGTAACACACATTTTTTGAGTTATTACTTAGATTATCCTAGCCTTCAATATTCACTCTCCTCTAAACACCCGCTACTTAAAGTTGCAGTACAATACCTTATGTCAATTAATATGAACAATCTTTTATTATAATTAGATTGATTTATTTTGTCCATGAGATTCCATGCTTGTTAAGCTATTCAAGATACATCTTGTGTTGCTCTTTTAGCTTCATTAATGCAATACTGGGCATAAAATTTTTATTAAGTACATTTTTTATTGATTTATACTTATTACTGTATTTAAGCAAATATATTTGGAATTTAAAGTGTATTTTCTCCAAACAAAAAATAAATAAATAAAGTGTATTTTCTTCAGTAAGAGAATTATCTAAACCAGAAAAAAAAATGTATATGTAGTTTCTACCTGCCTATTAATTTTATGGATGAGAAATTAGAAATTTAAAGTGGTGACTTTGTCCAATATCACATAGCAAGCAAGTGGCAGAATTATAACTTGGATACAGGCCCACTGATTTTAGAGCACTATCCATACATTTAATAAATAATTTCAATAAAAAAGAGAACTTGAAAAAAAAGAGCAACTTGATTATGGCTCCAGCAATCAACTTTTGTTTCCTAGAATGAAAGCTACTGTTTAATGTCTATGTCCTTCTTTCTATGATATATGGTGCTGAATGATACTTGCCGAACTTAGTTGATGAAAAGAGGTAGTAAATAATACAAAGAAAAATAAAATACAGGAATTGTAATATTTCTCTGTGAAATAATATACATAGCAAAAATTTCTGATAGCCTAAAGGATAATAGATCTTGTAGAGACATCTGGAATGCCAAATGCAGTGCATCTAGCAAGAAATAAAGGAAAACAGAAGGGCATTTGTTTTTTCTATTGTATTTCCAAGATCCTGTTTGAATGACCAAGGACACAATAACCTAATCTAATAGCAAAACACTGTAGCAATAAATGTAAAAAAAAGGAAAATAATTTCTATAATGTAAAGTAGAATGTAATCAGAGTTTATGATTAAGGATAAATTAGTAAGAGTAGAATAAAGTTCATATGCAATACGTGACAAAATTGCCAAAAATATTTTGATTCTCTTACATTTTAATAGTAGCTTTGTTATTGTTTACCAAAGTCATGACTATTTTTTTTTTCAGAGAGAGAGAGAGAGAGAGAGAGAGAGAGAGAGATTTGTTGTTTCACTTATTTATGCATTTATTGATTTTTGTATATCCCCTGACTGGGGATCAGACCTGCAACCTTGGGGTATCAGACTATGCTCTAACCAACTGAACTACCTGTCAGGGTAGGACTATTTTTTTTCTTTCTGTTTTATTTTTAATCAGCCATAAAGATCAGGAAATCATTTGGTAAGATCTTTGGGTGTTGCTATAGATTCAATTTTCTTTTTAATTACAATAAGTACTTTTCAAATAGTGCATATTGTAGGAATTACTACTCTATCTCCTTTTTGTTTCTAGTAGCCTTTAAAGTTATCATTGTAAGAATGGCTCAAGAAAAATGGTCGTTAATAATAACAAGTACTAAATTATTAGTTATGAAAAGCAAGTGACTAACATATAAGAGATGAAATAAATGAGATTGAGGCAAGTTGGTTTTTAATGTTTGCAAAGTTTACTTTCTTAATATTGGTGTTTTATTAGATGATCAGTCAGGAAAACAAAAAAAACAACTGTATTTCAGTGCCATTGTTATGCTCATTCCCCTCTAACCACATCTCCAACATTTACATGTGAGAAAAAATTATCTGCTAGTGATTACCCTGAGCTTAAACAGAAGTATAAGATTTTTTTTAAAAAGAAGGAGGGGTGGGTTTTGAAAAATATTATAAAAATATAAATTAAACCAGAAGATATAAGCAATTGATTTACAGATTGATAGATTTACAATATAATGTATCAAGGTTTTATTCAGTTAAAAATCAATTAAATATACACTTGGAGTGTATTATATATCAGGCTAGTCCAAACTTTATTCTAAAGTCAAGAAAACTTAATTATTAAGTGACTGAACTAAAGTACCCTTGCAATTTTGTAAATTGGTGCAAATTTTAAGTGTTTTCATTTGGAGTAACCTTAGTTATATTTAAACTAGAGGCCCAGTGCACAAATTCATGCACCAGTGGGGTCCCTTGACCTGGCCTTTGGGATAAGGCCAAAACCAGCTCTCCGACATTCCCGGAGGGGTCCTGGATTGCGAGAGGGTGCAGGCCAGGCCGAGGGACCCCAGTGGTGCACAATCGGGGCTGGGTAGGGACGCAAGAGGTTGGCCATCAGGGAGGGACCATGGGAAGGCTCCAGGGTGTGTCCAGCACTTCTCCTTCAGTCCCCATCAGCTGGATCCCAGCAGCAAGCTAACCTACTGGTCGAGCGTCTGCCCCCTGGTGATCAGTACACATCATAGCAAGCAGTTGAGCAGTCATAGCATATCATTAGCATATTACGCTTTGATTGGTTGAACGGCCAACCCATCAACCGGACACTTAGCATATTAGGCATTTATTATATAGGATTAATTTTAAATAAATTTTTATTCCAAGTTCAGTTTGATTCATAATTCTGGGTTAAATATTTGAAACTAAGCATGCTGAGGTAATCATGAAAAGGAGGCCAATCACCAGCATAACCCACTGACTAAATGTAACAAATACATACATATGGATTCTAATTGTGGTTTCTAAGCCCCAATGCTTCCTCTCTAAGTTTGCTATAAAGGCTAATTTTCACAGTATATAAGTGGCACAGTTTTATTTAAATGATTTTCAGCTGCCATTATCAGCAGTTTTAAAGATCTTGCTTGTTCAGCAAGTGGTCTTGCTATATAGATATCTAGTACAAGAAGATGGCAAATGTAATTTTAAATTATAATTTAGTGTTTCATTTCTCTTGACACTTTAAAGACTCTATATATTCCTTATATTCACTATGATAGCTCATGGGAGGCAAAACAAACAAACAAACAAAAACATAACACAAACTTTGCTTTGCTCAAAAAAGATTTAAAACAAGTTAATTTAGCCCACCTGACATATCTCAGTGGTTGAGTATTGACCTATGAACCAGGAGGTGATGGTTGGATTCCCAGTCAGGGCACGTGCCTGGGTTGCAGGCTCAATCCCCAGTGTGGGGCATACAAAAGGCAGCTGATCTATGATTCTCTCTCATTGTTGATGTTTCAATCTCTCTCTCCCTCTCCCTTCCTCTCTGAAATCAATAAAAATATTTTAGAAAATAAAATAAGTTAATTTAAAAATATATATCTTCATACAACTGTTGACTTTTTCAATGATATTGTAAATTTACTTTTTGTAATTGAATTTATTGATTAGTAAAATGTTAAAGGTTAAAAGTGTACAATTCTATGATACATCATCTGTGTATTGCATTGTGTGCTCACCACCCAAAGTCAAATCTCATACATTTAATTGGAATCCATGTATCTTTAGTTGGATTTCCCCAGAAGCCGACCCTGAGGAAAGGAATAGTGAACAAGCAGTGCATGAAGGCAATCTCACAAAAGGAGTAGAAGGGAAGTGGAGAATTCTGACAGTAATAGAAGGAAAGAAATAAACAATGTATTATTGAATAGTGCCCATTTTGGACATCTAGAACTCAGGGAAACTGTAGAACACACTTGAAAATTTTCTTAAAGAGAAAACATAGGCAAGATAATTGTCTAGCAGTGAGATTATGTGGGAATTACTGGTAAATCTGGACAAGATGTTTGAAGAGTGGATATGTAATATTTCTTGTAGAGATCAGACTTATTAACAGATGGATTAATAAAGCCATAGTCATTAATAATGACTATGTGGAGTGATATAATATTGAAAGCTAGCCCTAGCTGGCTTGGCTCAGTGGGTAGAGTGTTAGCCTGTGGACTGAAGGGTCCCAGGTTTGATTCTGGCCAAGGACACATGAGGGCTCGATCCCCAGTGTGGGGTGTGCAGGAGGCAGCCAATCAGTGATTCTCTCTCATCATTGATGTTTCTATCTCTCTCTCTCTCATTCTCCCTTCCTCTATGAAATCAATGAAGAAATATATTTTAAAAAGAAAAAAAGAAGAAAGCTAACTTTTTTTTTAGTATGTGACATATAATTTTATTTTTTCTGCATGTCATTGAACTATCAAAGTCTAGCCTGAGCTAACAATAAACTTGATAGTTATAGAAAATCCAGTAAAATATTTCTTAGAAACTTAAGAGTTAAGTATTGTTCTCATTCAATGTTTATTAGGAAAGTTATACAATACTACTTCCAGGTGAAATTTCATTTGCTATTTTTATATTCCTTTTGGTCCAACACGTTAATACAAAGATATAAAAGAGAAGATAATCCTATATAGCTAGACAAAAAGAGGAATCAATGCACAATGGTCAGTCGCTATGAAAGAATAACTATTCATTAGGAGAAATAAACATTAAATTCATGAAAGCTAGAAAGTTAATTTCCTGTTTAAGGGGTAGAAGATTCTCAAACTAAAATATGCTGAATATATGATGAAATTAATAATGTTAAAGTGCAAATTATTGCTGATATATAAACTATTATTATGAGAATCCATAGACTATGAATGAGTCATATGTGTATCACTATAATCGATGGCATTTATGATAGTTTTTTGATATTTGTATTTATACATGTATGACTGTTTTCAACAATATGTAAAGCTCATAGTTTAGTTCAAACAGAAAATGTTAAGTGCAACTTCATCTTGCACTACTTTTTCTTCTCAGTTAATATTATCATTCTTCTACTACTCTTTTCTGATTCATTAGCTTTCTAAGTATAATAAAAGTGGATATATATATATATATATATATATATATATATATATATAAACCTTCCTCCTACATATCACAGAAATCTTTTATATTTTTAATTTTTAGTTTTCATCTTAATTTCTGCTTGAATTTTAATCAGATTTCTTCCAAATGAATATCCCCAAAGCATTCCATGATACATCTTTCTTCAAAATCAGTAATTTAGAGGGCATTTTATTTTCTTTATAATGGCTTTGCTTTATATACACAGATATGTGTAAACAGAGAGACCCTAACCATGAACCTGGACATGAGTAAATGTATTTTGTTTCTGTACAGATCAAGAAGTTTATCTTTATTTCTTTTTCTCTGCTTCACTTGTTTTCACAATCAATAAACTACATAAAACTGTTCACAAAAGGTTGGAGGGAACACAGTGGGATGAATTGTGTTGATTCCCGTGGTTTCCCATTTATTCAAACAGAAAAGTCTCACCACCATTGCGCTTTTGTTGTGCGACCACGGAGGCCCTCTGTGGATGGTACTGAAGCCCAAGAGGCAGTAAAGTTCTCTCTTTTGTTGTTATTAAAAGAATTCTGGTTAAAGTGTCTGCACAATTTGGAACATTCAGGGTGATTACATGCAGGAAACAAACTGAGAAACTACAAGGTTATACATGAATGCATTGAGCACATGAAATCGTATATAAAGCTGTTGAATTAAAAACTCTTAACTACTAACCTCATGAAGCTCTCCTTTTGTGCCAGGTATCGAGCTAAGTAGTTTTATTCTATTTTTAAAATTGAATTTCCCTCAAAATTGTATTAGAAACATTGTATTGCGATTTTACAGTTAAAAAGTGCAACACTGAGAAAGCAAACAAGGTGTTCAAACTTTCCATTGTTGCAGCAGAAATTCAAATCCAGATTTATATGGTTATGAAACGGATACTGCCACATTTCCATCCCCTTTCACATTTTTTAGATATTTTTAAAAGGGATTTTGAAAGAACAAGTTAAAATAAGGTAAAAATATAACATTTTAACATACTACAATTTCCTTATACTGTTTCTAAGTATTATATACAATGGGATACTACTTAGAAAAAATGAAACATCATTATCTTTTTTAAAAATTTTGTTTTATTGCTTAAGGTATTACAAAGAGTATTACATATGTCTCCTTTTTCCCCCCCTTGACCTTCCCCCGCCCCCGGCATCCCCTACCCCCCATTGTCTTGTGTCCATTGGTTATGCTTATATGCATGCATACAAGTCCTTCAGTTGATCTCTTAAACCCCACCCGCCCCAACCCTTCCTGGCCTTTCCACTGTAGTTTGACAGTCTGTTTGATGCTGCTCTGCCTCTGTATCTATTTTTTTTCATCAGTTTATAATGGTCTTTATTATCCATAAATGAGTGAGATCATGTGGTATTTTTCTTTCATTGACTGGCTTATTTCACTTAGCATAATGCTGGAGAGCATTATGCTAAGTGAAACAATGTCATTTTCAACAAAGTGAATGGACCTTGAGAATATCATGCTAAATAAAAGGTCATACAGAAAAAATTAAGGATCATTTAGGGCTACTTTCTCTTACCTTGAATTTCTTGCCTCCTGTTTTCCCCGCCTGTCTTAATCCTTGTCCTTATGGGATGCTATTGCCAACCATCACTGTAGATAGCATTATTAATACTTTTTAGATTATTGTAAAGTATCCTTGAATAAACTTTTTTGCCCACCCGCCTTTCTCCCTACCTCTACCTATATTCTCCCTTCCTTTTTATCTATGTGGTTCAGAAAAAATTCCTCAGTTCTAAGATTTACTTTAATTCAAATAGTCAATAACTCTAACCTAAATCTGTAGTTAGTGAACCCTGAATGTGTGCTCTTTTTTAATACTTTTGATGCTTTTTAGACTAATAGCATTTACCATCTGTCATTCTTATCCAAAGTTTCTTCTGTCAGGCCTTCTTAAATGCATCCCAAGCACTTTACTGTATGCATGTGGTGTTTTAATACAATTTGTAAGTAAATGCATATATAAAACTCAAAAATTTGTAACACATAGTATATGTGTGTGTGTATTCACTTTACTTTGTCAGCTTTGTCTTAATAATAAAATATAATGTAGTTAGGTAGACAAAATCCCAATGTTAGAGAAGCCGATATTACTAATCCTGTGTGTGTATGCCTTCTGAGATCATATCAAAATATCATGTGTACATACAGGAATGTCTGAGTTGTTGTACAACTTACAAATATAAGTATTTCTTTTTGTAGTTGTTATATATGAGAGAAAGATAAAATTGAAAACAATTGTATATTCAGTCTATGTTCTCGATTTTGTCATGCAATACACATGTGTAAGAACTAGTAATAAAACATTTATTCTTCTTCAACTCCTGTAACTCTGCATCAATTATTTTCTCTCTCTGTTTTGTATTCTTATGATTTCAATTCAATGAGGCTAACCTATTTTCAATGCAAACTTAGTTTTTGTCTAATTATGGATATTTCAGAATGACCAGAAATGTCAGATGATACTTCAAATTCACACAAGTATTATAAAACTCATTTTCTAATCTGAAAAGCTTTTTATAGTCAACAACCTCTTTATTTTAATTACTTTAATTGAGAGATAAAATAACTTTATACTTGTGGTGTTTTGACCTTGTTGGGAAGCTAATTCCAGGTCATAATGTTAAATAATAACAATAAAAGTGTATTTTGGAAAATTAAATGAGTGGCTCAACTTTAGTTGTATTTAGAAGAATAGCATCAATTGATGCATTGAAGATATTGCTAGATCCCTATATCTGTAAGTCAAGATGTTTAATTAATTTAAAAAATTCTGCATCATATTATTCTTACTCTAGTGAAGCTATATAATTTCATTAGGAATTACATTAAATGATATTAATATATTTCATGATTTTGATTTAGCTTCTTTTCTATATAATTTGACTTCTTTTTAAATCCTCACCCACAGGATATGTTTATTGATTTTTTCCCATCTTATTAGAAATCCAAATGAGACTATGTTAAATAGACTTTAACAGCTAGATTTCTAATAAAAGGAAACTATTTTCAGTGCTCATAGACAAATGTGCTAGATTAATGCATCCTCTTACCTATCTGTGTAAGTGTACAGAATGTGTAAAAAAATTTTGTTGTTGTTGATTATAAGAGTTTCATTTCTAAGGTGACAGTAAAGCTAGAATTCCCCAGATTGCCAGAGTCATTTCAGTAGTTAATTTGCTTTTATTGACTTCCAGGGTTTCCTACTGAGAAATTTTCTGGCAGCTGTTCTTAAAATTATAGTAAATATCTTCATTTTTGTTCATCCCCCCTTGAGATTTGTCAATTTGCTACATTTCTCATAAAAGCAATGTTTCATTCAAAACTTTCAACATTCTCAATGCATTTCTGTTAGCTATCCATGGACTGAACTCACCTGAGACAAACTACATATAAATATGAAATATTAATCGCATAGATGAGGTACATATTTAGAAAATAACTGTCCTATGCCAATATTGAAGAACTTGAACTATAGAAGAAAATTAGAATCAATTTTCAAAATCTCATTTATAGTATATGTTAATTAATTACAAATACATACATATATATTTAAAAGCGAATTTGATAATTATCATTTTCTTTTGTTTGCTTCTCTATGAAAATAAAAGGCTCTCCACACTAGATTAAGGGCCATCATTGCCTTATTATTGATGACTAAAACCAGACTGCTGTTTCTGCCACTAAGAACTACAGTGAATAGAGGCGAAGGAAATTGTAACAAAATCAACAGTGAAAAAGATCAGATAAAGGGAGAAAGGTAGTCAAAACAGCATTTAAGTTAGATAGCCATCTCTAAAATGACACTTTGTAGATACCTCATTAGCAAATATTTGAAAATCAAATATTTTTATATTTGTTACATTTTATTGACAGACCTCATGTAAAGCAATTTAGAAGAAATTAGCACTATTCAAGTTATAATCATAATGCTGTCTCTTTCTAGTGCAGACTTCAAATTTTGGAAATAGACTATGTGAGACACATGATTAGAGAAAGTGGATCTTCTACAGAATTTCAACTGACACTTCAAATCACTATAATTCTCTCTCTTTTCATTTGTGTAAGTAACAATGATTAAAAATAATAGGACAGACTTCCACTTCTGATAAGATGGAGTAGTAGATGTCATTTTCCTCTATGTTCCAGGAATAATGGCAACTAAACAAAGCTAAAAATAGGCTCTGTCAAGGAGTCAGACTGGAACACAAGGTAAATTTGATATGAGATCCCTGGTTTTCTTTATGCCTTATATGTCTCAGAGTAGGAGCTGAAGAAGCCAGCCCCTTGAAAGAGCAATGGAGGCAGTAAAAAAAAAAAAAAAGAAGGGGGGGCAGCCAAAAGCCTGTTCTGTCTAGTCTAGGAAACAGTAAATGTGGATTCTATTATGAGAGAAAATTTCAAGAAAATAATTTTCCTATTCCAATATTGAATATTGAACTATAGTAGGATATTGGAATACATTTCAAAATTTCATTTATAGTATATTAATTACTTAATTAAAAGTATTATAATATTTCTCTCTTTAACCATACTTACTTTAGTTATTTTGACAAATTATTTTACCTAGTAATATGATATTAATTTTCAAAAGCAGTTCCTCCATTTTATGCTTCTTTATGTCTGACAGATATTTCTGCCGCTGACACTTCATCCCTCTAAGATCAACAACTTGTAGAAAAAAACGAACATTGTTCTCTCTGCACTATCAGGTGCGGTAGTAAGATGTCAAATGAAGCAAACACTTCTCTACCTTTAATGTAATTAAAATTCTAAATGTCAAGCCATATAAATATCCCTTGGGTTATTATTTTACTACCAAAGGTATCTCTCAATTATATATTTAGCCTTTAAACTCTATAGAAATGTAATAGAGGCAGCTCATTTGGACAATGTTGTAGTATGATCTCTTGCTATTATGGCAATATACATAATATATAAGACATAAGAATGATATATAAGAAAGTGAGTTTATATATGAGTTTGATTCACTCATTTTAAACATTTCTGAATTTTATTTGAGGAGAATTAACAAAAACTGCTGAACACAATAAAATGGTTGTCAAATTATTTTTCTGTTTAGCAAGTTTTTTTCTTAATTTCTGTATTTTTAGAAGTTTCCAAAATATACAAAATAGAGAGACACCCTATTTCAACCCCAAAATTCAACAGTTATCAACATTCTGTCATGTCTGCTTGATTACTTCCTTTCTTCCTTTCTTCCCTACCTCCCTTCCTCCCTTGAATTTTCTTTTAATTGCAAAGTGGCTACACAATCTTCACTCCTTTTATATGCCCCATTTTGCAATTTGATTTTTGCATCTCCTCCAAACAAGAGGTAGAGTTTATTTCTCCACACCTTGAATCTGGGCTTGGCCGGTGACTTGCTCTTCCCAATGGACATCAGCAAACATAACTCTAGCTAGTCTTTAAAAGAACTTGCATACTGGATTTTGTCTTATTTTGTATTTGGAACTCTGAGACCAACCAATGAACAAAATTGAGCTAGATTGGTGAGTTGGGCCAGACAGGAATAGCACAGCTGATATACAAAATGTGATCAAATCAATAAGCTGTTGTTTTAGGCTATTAAACTAAAATATCCTTCCTTCTTCCTTGTTTTTCTTTCTTTCTTTCTTTCTTTCTTTCTTTCTTTCTTTCTTTCTTTCTTTCTTTCTTTCTTTCTTTCTTTCTTTTTCCTTATATTGTTTATTCTTCTGTTCTCATTTATTTCCTATCTATATTACTGTAATATATATTTTAAAACTTCTAATCATGTCATTTTTCTCATAAGTACATATTTTAATAACAAGGACATTTTAACAATAGCACAGTAATCCCAATATTATTAACAGTAATTCCCTAACAACTTATATGAAATCAATATTTAATAATCCCCAATGGTCTCATACTATTTTATTGCTATTTGATTTATTAATAAATTAATTATAAGATAGTGTTTTCAATAATAAATTGATTTGGAAAAGTAACCACTCTAGCTAGGTCATAAGCTCCAGTGTCTCTATAGCACTTTATTACTTCTGAAACCTTTCTTCAAGTCTAACCCATCAGAAGCTGTTTTTGTTATTCCTTTTAGAGTCTCTGTCCTTATAAGTGTGCAAGTCAGAATTCAGGCAAGCACTTGAGGGGAAACCTTAAGCAGATAACCAGGGCTCTTTCTCTGCTGTTCCCTGTCTCTCATCTCTGGACCTTGCCCTACAAATCCCAGCCCACTTAGCAAAGCAGCCCTTCTCCTTTAAGGCCTGCTTCCCTGCATGGCAATTTGTAAAGTCCACTGTGGGAGGCCAAAGCATGGATTCTGGTCCATGCTCAAGAATAATGTTATGAACTCTCTTCAAGGTTATTGGTTCTTTGTTTTACTACCAAATGTCTAGGTCAAGGGCCTTTTGTTGTCACTGTGTGTCTGTCAGGAGGCAATATCCTCTCACCTGTAGCTGCTCTGTCAGGCCTCTGAGTTTCCATTATGTACTTCTCTGGTCATATATAGCCAAGTCCCAAAACTCTGTGCAAGTATATACAGTTTGCATGCATACATACATTACATGTTCATCTATACAAGTATTTTCTTTAATTTTATTTAAAATTATGAACTCATTAGTTGACAATGGATTAGTTTAGAAAGAATCAGTGTTAGTTATAATTCTTAATATATATATATATTATAATTATTTTAACTACTGTACTAGAGCCAAAATCAATATATCTTACCATAGGAAATTAAGACAAATGAATAAATTACTATTCTGGGAACTTAGCTTAGCCATAAACATGCAGATTAGTGTATTTGTGAGAAAATTTATAAGCAAAACCATGGATTAATAATTTTCACACTGTGAAGGGTAGATTGAGCTAGTTCACTTTTGAGTTTCAATTTTATCACTAAATTTTTCTAAATTAAATATATATATGCAGGGGGAAATGACTTTGTGAAATAGCTTATAAGAGATCCATAGCTTAATATGAAATGTTAGCCAGTTGTTAAATACATTTTTAATTTTCCTATTCAATATGTATAAAAAAAATCCATCTAAATAGAGTGAATTCTCATTTATTCATAGAATTAAGGTTTGAGAATAAGAGAGTAGGATACTGAAATATTTTAATTGCCAAGCCAAATTCTAGATATTTAACTGCTAAATATGCATCTGGATTTTCATTTTAGAAAATTTACCTTTATGATTAAACCTAATAATATTTGTTTATTCTATGTACAATTAACTAATGTCAAAATTAAACATTTTTATAGGATGCTGGGGGAGCCACCATAGATAGATTGAGCAAACTAATTTCCTTAATGGAATTGCTCAAATATAAAATGAGCAAACATTTTAAAATTTCCAAATAATATTTTAGTGTGAACAATAGCACATGTATAGCTATTATGCCTCCTGTTATGGGCTCAATTGTGCCCCCTCCCCCACAAAAATCCTTATGTTCAAATCCTAACTCCCAGTACTTCAGAATATGACCCTCTTTGGAGATGAGACCTTTAAGGTAATAATTAAGTGAAAATGAAGCCAATAGGGTGAACAGTAAATCAATCTGGTGTCCTTATGAGATGAGAAGTTAGGACAGTCAGAAAGAGACATCAGGACACATGTACTCAGAGGGATAAGAAGCAGTCAGAGGGCCATCATCTGAAGCCTCAGAGGAAATCAACACTGTCAGTAGATTGACATTTGACTTCCAGACTCCAGAACTGTCAGGAAATAAATTTCTGTGGTTTGAGCCACCCATTTTCTTTTGGCAGCCCTAGCAATCTAGTGTGTCTCCTTATATGGTTATTGTAAATATGAGCTTTTCTACTAAAAAGTGTTGTAATTTATATAAGAGAAATATCATAATACCTATAGATTAAGATGTATTGGAGATGGAAGTATAAAGACACTGAGAGGGAATACATCAGGAAATAATATAACGGCTTATGAGATTTAATTTGTATAATGAGATTTAAGTGCCCTCGTTATACAAAATACAGGTCTTCTGTATCGAATACTCAGGTATGTCCATTTTTTTCAATTTTATTTTTTAAACTTATCTTTATTGTTGAAAATATTACAGTTGTCCCCTTTCCTACCCCATTGACCTCCTCCATCCTATCCCCCCAACCCCCACAGGCTTTCAATACGCTATTGTCTGTGCCCATGGGTTATGTATATATGCATATAAATTCTTTGGTTAATCTCTCCACAGCCCCCAACACCCCACCTTCCCTCTGAGATTCCTCAGTCTGTTCCATGCTTCTATGTCTCTGGATCTAGGGCAAGGGAAACAAAGGAGAAAATAAACAAATGGGACTACATCAAAATAAAAAGCTTCTGCACAGCAAAAGAAACCATCAACAAAATGAAAAGGGAGCCCACTGTATGAGAGAACATATTTTCCAAGGATATATTTGATAAGGGCTTAATTTCCATAATATATCAAGAATTCATACCACTTAACAAAAGGAAGACAGACAATCCAATTAAAAAATGGTCAAAGGACTTAAATAGACACTTCTCCAAGTGGACATACAGATGGCCAAGAGACATGTGGAAAGATGCTCAAAGTCACTAATCATGAGAGAGATGAAAATTAAAATGACAATGTGGTATCAGCTCACACCTATCAGAATGGCTACCATCAACAAATCAACAGATGACTAGTTGGCAAGGATGTGGAGAAAAGGGAACCTTAGTCCACTGCTGGTGGGAATGCCAACTGATGCAGCCATTATGGTATTTCCACATAAAATTAAAAAGGGAACGGCATTTGACCCAGTGACTCATCTTCTAGGAATATATCCCAAGAAATCAGCAACACCAATCAGAAAGGATATAGGCACCCCTATGCTCATAGCAGCACAATATACAATAGCTAAGATTTGGAAACAGCCTAAGTGCCCATCAGTGGATGAGTGGATTAAAAAACTGTGTTACATCTACACAATGGAATACTACCCTACGGTAAAAAAGAAGAAATTCTTACCATTTGCAACAGCATCGATGGAACTGGAGAACATTATGTTCAGCGAAATAAGCCAGTCAGAGAAAGATAAAAATCACATGACCTCATTCATATGTGGAATCTAATGAACAAGATAAATTGATGCACAAAAATAAACCCAGAGACATAGAAACATCAAACAGACTGTCAAACCTCAGAGTGAATGCAGAGGAGGTACAAGGGGGGAGATATCAACCAATGAACTCATATGCATACATGCCTAACCCATAGATATAGACAATAAGGTGGTGAAGGCTTGGGGGGGTGAGGGGGTTGGAGAGGGCAATGGGGGGGGGAAGGACATATGTAACACTTTCAAAAATAAAGATTTATTAAATTAAAAAAATAAATGAAAAAAATGTTCTCATCCATTCAGCTGCTCTAATGTGGCTTCATAAAGCAACAAAGGACTTTATTTTATGGACCAAGAAAAGTTGAATGAAATCATCAAAAACCATCAATATTTGGAAACCTTAAAAATTAAAATTCACATTGCATATTATTTTCTAACATTGGTTCACAAAAAACTATTCCATCCGTGATTTTTGTCCACTTTTTAAATAAGTTGTATATTTCTTACTACTGAGTTTCAAGCTTGTTTAAAAATGTTCTGGATACAAAGCCTTTGTCAGATAAAATATTTGTAAATATGTTCTATCCTTAGCTTACATTTTTAACTAATGATGTCTTTCACATAGCAAATTAAAAAAAAATTATAAAGTGCAATTTATAAATTTTTTCCTTTTATAGATTTTGCTGTTAGTATCCTGTCCAAGAGCTCTTTCTTAACTCCCAGGCATGAAGGCATTATGAGTGAAATAAGCCAGTTTCAAAAGGTTACTTACTGAATAATCCCATTTATGTGACCTTCTTGAAAAGATAGAATTACAGAGATCAGAGAAAAGATCATTGGTTGCCAGAGGTGGGGAGTAGTGTGATATGGAAAGCGGAGCATGAGGAGTTTTATGGGGTGTTGGTTAAGACTCAGGCAACTGCAATTTTCCCAAAAATGTCAGTTTTATGATATGTTAAATGAAAACACAAAATACATGAATAGAACCAAAAATGAAATAGTACGTTTACCACAATATAAGTGTAAAACTCATGAGTGACAATAATGAACAAGAAGGCACAGTGATGATAAATTAAAATCAAATTGCTATGGTCACAGAATCAAACTAGAGCACCATTTAAGGCAGTTTTTAACCTCTGAGCTTTGTTGGGGCTTATATATTCATAAATTAAGTCATAAATTTATTAAATTAACATATATAATGTTAATATTAAACACTTTTTATTGCTAACAAAAATATTCACAGAGCAGAAGGCAATACTAGTATCAGACTTTCTCAATTATTTTATTTAAGAAACAACAATAAGACTAAGCGATCAAGATTATAAATAGAGCCCTGACAGGTTTGGCTCAGTGGATAGAGCGTCGGCCTGCAGACTGGGGGGTCCCGGTTTCGATTCCGGTCAGGGGCATGTACCTTGGTTGTGGGCACATCCCTGGTGGGGAGTGTGCAGGAAGCGGCTGATGGATGTTTCTCTCTCATCGATGTTTCTGGCTCTCTACCCCTCTCCCTTCATCTCTGTAAAAAAATCAATAAAATATATTTTTTAAGAAGATTATAAATAGAAAGAAAAAGTATCCTAAAAAATGTGAGCTGAGACATAACCATCCCAAACAATAGTAATTAAATGTTCAGGACTTATTCTCTTTGTTTATTTCATTATTGTCTAGAAATCAAACTTATTGTTAAGCAAGACCTAAGAGAACCATTCTTTATGAAGAAGGTGCATTAGGGTACGTTGAAGATCATGCCTGTGTACTCAGTACGCATAGATTCTTGGGAGAGAGAATGGCACAGTCAACAATTATTTATTTGTTTCTTCGTCTGGTTATTTATTTATTCAATGCAGATTGAACTAATAATTATTTCAATACAGATTAGACCTAAAATTATTTTTTCTTACTGCCATTATACCTTTTTTAATTGAAGTTATTAGGGTAACCTTGATTTTAAAAAATTATATTGGCTTCAGGGGTACAATTCTATAATATATCATCTGTATACTGTATTGTGTGTTCACCACCCCAAGGCAAGTCTCCTTCCATCACCATTTATCTCCCTTTTTGCCCTCTCCTACCACTTCTCACCCACTTTCTCTCTAGTAATCATCATACTGTTGTTTGTCTATGAGGTTTGTGTGTGTGTGAGTATGTTTTGGTTTTAACAAATAATCAGTTCAGTGAATGTGAACAGATTGTTAATGAATTCTCTGTTAAAGAGTACAAAAACTCTTGTCCTTTGATTTTTTTTCCAGTTGCCACTAGGTTGTTGCTATAAATAAGAAGATATTTTTACTAAGAACTCGTCTCAATATATAAAGTAAAAAAACTAAAGCTGTATTCTTCACATTAATGAAAAAAAGTAGATGCAAAAGCTTCAGGGATAAAATAAATGAAAGGAAGAAAAAGTTTCATGTTGTCAGAATGGTTAAAAATGTGAATTGTTTTGAAATCCTCAGGATAAGCAATAGTATAAAAATAGGCTGCTAATTAATAAGGAGAGACTAGAAATTAATGAGACCAAAATGGCTGAGTTACTGAAACTATTTATACAACTCATTTTTAATAAGAAAAATGAGAGAAATTGTAAGAATACTGATGACTTTGCAAAAATTGCTATTGACAAAACACAGGGAGAGGAATACTTAAATATTTGACCATACCCAAATCAGCAAATTTGTATGACCTGTTTCCAAGAGTACAGAGCCAGTTAATTGCATTATATTACATCTCTTTCTTCAAATCACTGAATTGACAATAATAAAGATGTAAAAATCATGTCCAAACATCTCTCTATATAGATATGTCTTTGAGTTACATTTTCTCAATCATGTTACGGTCTACTTTTTCTTTTGATGTAATAGGATCTTTTTGAGACCCCAAAATAAGAAATCAGATATGACTATATTTTCCGGTGTTGTGAAAATGGTAATACATGAAATAAAAGGGAAAATACTTTCAACTTAAAAGAATTGGATGCTGATGAGAAAGAGACAAAAGTCCAAGGTTGAGGGAATTGAATGTTTTTTGTTTTTATGCTTTTTTCTCTCTCTATTGGAATAGCAAGGAAATACTTTCTAGATGATGATATTTAATCTGACACTTAAAAAATGAGAAAGACCCAACTATATGACATAGTGAAATAAGTTCATCCCAGAAGAAGAAAATGGTGTATCTAAACCTTAGGGGTGAAACATATTTAAGAAAAGAAAGAAGGTCTTCTTGGCAGGATTTTAATGCCTTGGTTGATAGTAATCCTATATAACAAAAGCCTAATATGCAAATTGTTTGACCGGGAGTTCAACTACTCCCTATGAATGCACTGACCACCAGGGGGCGGCGCGGAACATGGCGGGCGCAATGACTCAGTGCTGGCAGCAGACGGCAGTGGAGGCACTGCTGGCCCCTATGGACCCCAAAGAGAGCGGGACTCTGGCAGGATGGTGGAGCAGGTAAGCTGGCAGCTCCAGGCTAAGGTGAGTGCAAGCGGGGGCCCAATCGCCCTGATGATCATCCCGCAGATGGCGACTGGAGGTGGCAGCAAGGGGCGAGGCCACTGCCCAGCTCCCAGGCACTGAGGGAGCCAGGCGGGCAACCCGGCCATGATGGATCATCCCGCAGGCAGGATGGTGGAGCAGGTGAGGGGGCACCACCAGGCCACAGCGTGGTGCCAGGAGGGGCTGTGGGACTGTGAGGCTGGGGGTGCGAGCTGGAGCCGGATCCCCTCAGGTCACCTTGAGGAACCCCACCCATGCATGAATTTGTGCACTGGGCCTCTCTCTAGTAGGAAATAAAGGAGATAACTGAGATTAGATTATGGATGATCATGATATGAAGTTTGATTAGAAAACATGAAGTTAAATATTCATTTAAATATATAATCATCCTTAAAATTCAAGTTCGGTTTCCATTGAAAGAAAACCCAGGGACTAAATAAGTTATAATAACATGGCAGAATGAGTTTTATAAATGAAACAAATGATAGAAATAGATTAATTTATAGGATAAAGCTAGAAAAAAGCAGCATATATAAATAACCTAAATCCTAACTGGTAAAATAAACAGAGAAGCAGTGAAAAATTGGATGGGTTCTGCAACAGTAACTATTGGCACAAATTCTAATGCACACATTTCCTTTTGTATATTTCATGATTAATCTATGATTAATAGAAATGTTTGTTTATATTTTGTAAAAAAAATAACAATTTTAAGAAAAGATGGCATCCTCTATTTATCTTATTGTTGTAGTAAATATTTTGAAAAAATATAAACATGGAGTTGAATGCTATCCAGCAATCAGAACTAGTATATCTTATTTTATTCCAAATGGAAAATATAAATATTTCAGTAGCTCCTACTTGGAGATAATGCTTATTATTCCACTATTTACTTTTAGTGTAAAGCAGGTTAGGTCAGATCTGGTTTAGAAAAGTTCAAACTTTGCTCCAAAAACATTTTTTTTTACAGAAATGGTCACTTTGCAACTTTTACAGGTCTATAATACACATGGTTGTGAGAATATTTAAAGTTATGCAGAATATTTTCACATTGGTCTTTATAACCTTCACTTCTTTTGACTCATTTATATAACAAACACCGTTAATGGTATTTGGGGAATGGAAGACATAATGAAAAAAATCTGAACAAGGAATCAATAGCCTGAGTTCTGGTACTAATATATCTCTCTTTTGGTTGAGCATGAGAAAGGCATGGAGCATCAAAGCTTCATGGGTAAAACACAAAAAAATAATTTTGTCAAGACACACAGCAGTGACCTAGTAATAGAGAGTGAGTTTTGTTTTATTCTAAAGTATTAACTCTGCTTCCTGTTGACTCTAAGATCTACATGGTTATTTTGCCCCCACAAACTATGCTTTCTTCATCAGGAAAGGAAGACTAGGGATATATCCTACACATATCTCATATAATGTGTGAAAAAATAAATTGTAACCATAAAATGTATATATCCAGAGAGAAGAGGTCATTATTTTCATTGAAAATAAATGTGTTGTCGAGAGTTTAGTATTCCTCACATGTTGAAGATTCCTTTAAATAAGGGGAGAGATATAACCCAGGGCAAATGCCTCCATACCAAAACCAACAAAACAGCAAACAAAACTAGTGGATTGCCCTGGCCGGTTTGTCTCAGTGGATAGAGCGTCAGCCTGCGGACTCAAGGGTCCCGGGTTCCATTCTGGTCAAGGGCATGTACCTTGGTTGCGGGCACATCCCCAGTGGGGGGTGTGCAGGAGGCAGCTGATCAATGTTTCTCTCTCATCAATGTTTCTGACTCTCTATCCCTCTCCCTTCCTCTCTGTGAAAAATCAATAAAATATAAAAAAAAAACTAGTGGATTATCACATATACATTCCAATAAACTGATTCTTTTCCATCCTTTACTTCTATGGCAGTTACCAACTGCCTCTCAACTCCAAATCCGCCCTTCTTTACCCTGCTTTATCATACTGAATCCTTTAATAAATCATTTTCCTTTGCTGGCTGCCACACAGCTAGCTTCTGGCAGTAGAGGGCAATAGAGGGTCACCTCAAAATGAAGGGGCTTCTCTTCCTGTTCCAGTGCTTTGCTGCCTTCTCCTATGATGTGAAACTCATCTGGTGGCTTCCCAGTCAATCTCACTGGCAGTCCTGTGGGTGCTTCCCAGCGAGTTTCACCACCACACCATTTGGGGTTTCTCACATGCTAACCTGACCTGCAGCACTGGGCAAAACTTCCCACCATCCAGTGCACCAGGGCCCCACCCTCTCCAATGGGGTGAGTCAGTGTGTGTGTGTGTGTGTGTGTGTGTGTGTGTGTGTGTGTGAAGCCAATGTCATTTGCTTGCTTCTTTCTTTAATATTCTCCCTTAACCCTAGAAGCAGTGTCTGTTTCTTACTTCTGCTATTCCTAAGTTCTACAGAGTTCTCTCTTGCCTCTTAATAGTTAATTCTCTATTACTAGTTAATAGTTTTTTTTAAATATTAAATGTGTTTTTCTTCAAGTAATGTGTGTTTCTGACTTGAATGGACACTGCTTGATATACCTTTTTATATCAAGATGAAATATATCAAGTGTGATTTAAATTTGGCATTCTGGACTAGGTAACTCTAAAGCACATAAATTTTTACAGTTCTGTGATTATAGTTCTTAAAGCTGTACACAGCTTCAAACAAATTTAATTTCACTGTATAAAATTTCATTTGAAGTTTGTGACAGATTTCAAAAATATTTCACAATACGTCGGAAAACAGCAGTGGAATATCAAATCTTGAATAAGCTGGAAACACCGAAGAAAATGGAAGAGTGTACAAAAAGAACAAAGTTTTGCTTGAGTTGTATTCTCGATTGTGGTCTTTATATAGAGAGTCTTAGTTACTTTTTTTTAATTTTTCAAAGGCTATATTCATTAGAAATAAAATTAGTAATTTTCCAATTTAGCTATTGAAAGGAGTTTAAGGGGTAAAACAGGATGTTTTAGGGAGTTTTAGAAATAAAGACGGTCCATAGGGGAGGAAGGCTTGGAGCCCGTAAGTGGGGTCTTGGAGCTGCCAAAAGGCATACAGTCACAGAGCAGAAGGTGCCACAGGATAAGTGGAGAGGAAGACATCCATTCACAGAAGACATCTTTTCTCCACAGGGTATGGGGAGAAGGAGGAAACAAGCTTTCACAGAAGATAGAGAAATGTTGACAAAGGGGAGAAAGAGAAAAAAATTTTCACAGGAGACAGAGAATTTTACCACTGAAGGGGGAGAAAAACGGGGGGGGGGTCCACGTGGGGTTTGAGCTTTGAAGTTGCTATAGTGACCGATCAGAAGGGAATACCAAGAGACAAAGAACTGCAGCCGTTATACACCTTAGAAAGAAGGAGCTTAGTGGGCCACCCCCTAACCCTAACCCCCTCCCTGTGTGGGAGTCTGTACTTGTTTCCAATAAATTTCCACCTTTTCATCTACCACCTTGTGTCCGTGGCTTCATTCTTCAAATCCACCCAGACAAGAATCTGGGAAAGAAACCACCCAACTCACTAGTATATATATTTGTACATATATAAGCCTATATGTAAGTTTGCTCTTATATATGCAGATATACCTATATACTTATATATATATACCATATATACAAATATATTCATATATACATCTATACTTACATATACCAGATATCAGCTCTCCCCTCCTGGCCTGATCCCTCTAACTGCCTAACTGCTCTCCTCTTATGGCCTGATCACCCTAACTACCTATCTGCTTTTCCTTCTTGGTCTGATCCCCCTAACTGTGTATCTGCTCTCCCCTTATGGCCTGATTGCTCCTCTTATGGCCTGATCACCCTAACTACCTATCTGCTCTCCCTTCCTGGCCTGATCCCCCTGTCTATCTGCTCTTCCTTCCTCTCTGTGCCCTTCAGACCCCTGGCGCAGGTGTGCTGAGAGCTCTCCGCTGTGGCCCCACCCCCGTTCTGATTGGTCATTACGTGATGGTGTCCTAGCCAATTTGCAAATTCCTCTATTATTAGTATAGATACCACAAACCCAGGCTTTTCTTTGACACTTATATGCATATAGGTACATATACATATAGGCAAATATGTTACATATATATTTATGTGTATATATAAATATATGTATTTGCACATTATATATGTACAAACATGTTTCCTATATAGCTGGTATATGTAAGTATAGATGTATATATGCATATTCATATTTGTATATGTATTTATACATATATAAGCATATATGTAAGTTTGCTCTTATCCATATGTTTTCTGTTTCTCTACCATATTCTCTAAAACTCTTGTCAAACTAATTCTTCAAATTGGTTAATAATCTTTCAAATGTGTTCCACAGTAATTTTATATGTCTTTCATTCTGTATAGAAACAATAGCTTCTTCACTTGTCTCATTGTGCTCATTAAATACTAAGCCAACTTAATTATTACTCTTTCATCTCTTATTCCATTAACACAAGAAGTTCATAAGTAGAATAAATTAATTTTCTGCTTCTAAAATGAACAAAATGAGCTACATATCTTTGTTCTGAGAATTTGGAAGCTACTTAGTACAAATACACACAGTCATTGATAACAAAGGCAATGACTTAACTCCTTGATAGGTTCCCCTGAACCTCAGACACAATAGATAGTTAGAGAAAGTGCTTTGCTCATGTACAGTAGCAATTACATATGCAAATAGTTTCCATTTCTAGATGAGTACATTTCTTTAAACTCTATTATACTAAATGAACTTTTATTTATGTATTTAAATGTAAATATCAATAAATAATAACTTGCTCAAACTTGTTCTGGGACTTATGATTCAGAAAGAATACTATATGAGCATATTCTCTGAGTTCCAAGTTTGTTCCTTTTAGTAAGAGTAATATAGTTTTATATTAGGAAAATAAGATATAGTTTTATCCTAAAGGAAAATATTCTTCCAACACAAAAAGCAAAAAGGTTCTTTATTTCACCACTCAAAATAAATGGTAAATTTTAAGAATGGGTTTCACTTCTTAATCAGAATTCTGACTCTGTCATAACTCCCTGGCATACACATAATTCAAAGAAAAAAATATAATAAATATACAAGAATATATATATTGTATGATTTGTACTGAATATATAATTATTATAAATATATGTATGTATAAAAGCCTAAGCAACTGTTACAATTGAACAACTTGAATGACCAGAAACAACCGTTGACCAGTCACTATGACACATACTGATCACCAGGGGGCAGACGCTCAATGCAGGAGCTGCCCCCTGGTGGTCAGTGTGCTCCCACAGCCAACTTCCTGTGGTCCCTCCCCACAGCTGGCCAGCCCCCTGATAGGCCTTAATTGCTGGTCAGGTTGAGGGACCCCACCTGTGCATGAATTTGTGCACTGGGCCCCTAGAATATTATAAATATATATATTTAATTTGTACTGAAAATACTGAAACAACTTAATATTTTCCCCAGGAGATATCTGCCATTGGTTTTTGACTAATAGCAAATGTAAAAGATTACTTAGGTGTTAAAGCAGTAAATTCTAAACATTTTCAAAAATATTTTATACAATGATATTGTATGCAAATATTTTAAAACTATATATTGACAAAAATTTGTTCATAATATGTTAAAATTTATAAAAGTCACTGTTATCCTATATAATAAAAGCCTAGGTGGAGTCACGCATGATGTCATCTCAAGAAGGCCACCACAAGATGGCCAGCAGGGGAGGGCAGCTGTGGACAATCAGGCCAGCAGGGGATGGGAGTTGGGGACCATCAGGCTGGCAGGGGAGAGCAGTTGGTGGTGAGATCAGGCCTGCAGGGGAGGGGAGTTGGGGGTGAGATCAGGCCATCAGGGGAGGGCAGTTGGGGGCAATCAGGCAGGCTGGTAGGGGAGCAGTTAGGGAGAGATCAGGCTGGCAGGCAGAAGCAATTAGGGCAATCAGGCAAGCAGGCAGGCGAGCAGTTAGGAGCCAGCAGTCCTGGATTATGAGAAGGATGTCCGATGGCCGGTTTAGGCCCTGTGGGATCAGGCCTAAAGCAGCAGTTGGACATCCCCAAAAGGGTCCCAGATTGGAGAGGGTGCAGGCCAGGCTGAGCAACCCTCGCCCCATGCACTAATTTCATGCACCAGGCCTCTAGTATGATTATATACATTTGAAATAATAATTGATGTTTAGAAAGATAATCACCAAAACTCATAATGATTATCTTTTGGAGTTGGTATTACCGTCAAGGATGTAAAAATAAATTAACTTTCTTACTTATACTCATACCTTTCGTCCTAATACTTTCTATTTGACATGTAATACAATCACAATGAAACAGAATAAAATTATTTTAATTTTGAATAAAATTAAAAATTATACCAACATATATAACTTTGTATTATCGGCATTTTTATACCATGTTCTCAAAGAAGTAATTAACAACACTAATTTTTAAAATAAACAGACTCTTGGTCAGTTTATTTAATCCATTATAGATATAATTTAAAATGGGTTTTATCATTTGTTTTTATAATTTTTATAGCAACAGTATCTTACTTATACTGATATATATTGATTTATATTTATAAAACAGTCATTAAAAATTTAGTATATAGCATTTTTTCTTTGTCTTTATATCTTGGCCTTAATAATTTCTCAGAATATTTCCTTGATACTATGCAAACGTTTTGAATGACTCTATGCACAACATTAGAATAGATATTGGGGGATATGGGAAGCAATTTCTACCTCCTAACATTTTGCCACATAGTTAAATATATACTTCCTCACATATCATACACCCAAACAATGGTATATGAGCTATGATATCAAAAAGAATTTTAAAAAGAGTTGACATCTAGTGTGTGTATTGCAGGATTTCTGTAGATGAAGTTAGGGATAGCTGTCATTCATGAAGAGAAAATGTCATGAATAAACATGAGGAGGCAGAAAGCCAACAGCTGCATTTGAAGAAATAAAAATATATCAGATACTGTATAGCTGACTAAAGACATTAGTAAAAGATCTGGAAAGAAGGACTTGGATGCTAGCTGAATGCTTAGATTATATCTCAAAGTCAGTGAGGATGCGTTGGAAGAAACTGGGAAATGCTACAGTCCAAAGAGCATTTCTGAAACATCAATCTGAAGTTGATATACAGAACAGGCTGGAGGAGGGAGGAAAAAAACAAAGCTCATGGACACATTAGAAGACTTTGGTGACATGCTAGACATTCATGGTGCCTAGACTAAAGAATGAATGGCATAAATGAAAAGTGAAAGGATATAAATAAAAGATATAAGTAAACCTTGCCAACAGATTGTATGTAAGGAAGAAAGTATCAACAATAATTATCGACATTGGATAAACAGGAATATGGAAGAACAGAAACCTAAAGGTCAGAGGAGAAGTTAATTTGTGGGAGAGAAGTGTAGTTCAGTAGTAGCCATGTTAAATTTAAAATGTTTGCAAAATGCCCGAAGATCAGGGTCAAGGTAGAAATAGCTGACTGATATCGGAATAGAGGCCATAAGAGGACCTGAGGATTGAAGAGTCATCTTGCTTGACTGGGCCTCCCTGGCACTGGCCATGACAGGAACAGCCGGGATACAGGTTTCTTGTTTAAATGAATTTTTATCAGTGTGTCCAGTGTGTATAATAAATAACATATGCTTTTATATAACAAGTATATTTAAATATTTATATAGAAGGTGTTTCAAAGAACCACCTCCTTGTAAGTTTTTCAATTTCATGTATGATATAAAATGCCAGAACAATAAAATAATACAAAATTATTACAAAACTAAGGTCAGCTCAGACATATCGCACCTGAAGGACATCTTTTCCCCCAAGATCAAATTGCTTTAAAGAAACTAAAATCTTCTAATTAATTGTACTTTCCTGTAGTGACAATGATAAATATACTCCAGTTCTGTGCAAATTCAAAAAATCAGATTCTTAAAATACATCCAATTATGCATTATTTTCTGCTATGCTGTTATTTTTAAGCTAATGTTGAATTTTTCTGTTGTCTAAATTGCTTCTATAAGAAGCAACTGTAAAAAGAAAAGGGAGAAGAGATATCGGTGGATATTGTAATAATGGTTTTGCTGATTCCCAATATTCAAACTTTTTATTATTTAATAACTCCTCTTGAAATCATGCTGAATAAACAATCAGGCAATTCTTTAACTTACTTATTTTTATTGTTGGATAATCCTAACTTATATTAAATACTCATTCTAAATGCTCACATATTAAATTATATTTGAGTATATTTCAGAGAAATGTTATTAAGCCAAAGGTCAAGGTTGAAACTGTAATTTTGGTACAGATTAATAAAATATCATAGGCTACTGATGTAGAAAGTAACATAAAAGGCAATATTGAAATGAAAATGGTCATTAGATGCAGAAAAAAGCACTCAACAAAATCCAACACTCATTTTTGATAAAAACTCTCAGCAAAGTGGGAATAGAGGGATCATACCTCAACATAATAAAGACCATATATGGAAAACTTACAGCCAACATCATACTCAATGTTCAAAAACCAAAACCATTTCCAGTAAGAACAGGAACAAGACATAGTTGTCTGCTTTCAACACTGTTATTCCACACTAGAGGCCCAGTGCACAAAATCATGCATGGGTGGGGTCTGGCTGGCCTGCCCTGATGGGGGCTGCCTGGGTGGGGGCACGGGAGTTTGGCTGGCTGGCCCCACCCCAGATCAGTGTAGGGGGGTGCCAATCTGGGGTAGGGCTGGCTGGGGGGAGGGGCTGCAGGACGTTGGCCAGCCGGCCCCACCCCTGATCAGGGTTGGGGGCTGATAGGGGCCCCAATTGGGTTGGTTGGACTCTGCAGTGCGCATCATAGCAACCGGTCATTCCAGTCGTTCCAGTCACTTGGCTTTTATATATATATAGACTAGAGGCCCGGTGCACAAACATTTGTACACTCGGGGGGGGGGGGGAGAGGGGGTCCCTCAGCCCGTCCTGTGCCCTCTCGCAGTCTGGGACCCCTCGGGAGATAATGACCTGCTGGCTTAGGCCTGCTCCCAGGTGGCAGAGGGGAGGCCCAATCCCTAGGTGCAGCCCCTGGTCGGGCTCAGAGCAGGGCCGATTGGGGAGTTGGGGCGCTGCCCCCTGTCATGCACAGAGCAGGGCGGATCGGGAGGTTGTGATGCCACCCCTAGTCATGCTCAGGGTACGGCAGATTAGGGGGTTGGGGCACCGCCCGCTGTCACACTCAAGGCAGGGTCGATAGGGAAGTTGCGGTGCCACCCCCTGTCATGCACAGAGCAGGGCCGATCAAGGGGTTGGGGCGCTGCCCCCTGTCATGCACAGAGCAGGGCCCATCAGGGAGGGTGGGGCTCCATACCCTGTCACACACAGAGCAGGGCCCATGGGGGAGATGGGGCGCGCGCTCTCTATCACCCACAGAGCAGGCCAATCCGGGGTTGGGGCGCTGCACCCTATGACACACAGAGCCACAGGGAATCAGGGTGTGGGAGAGCTCCCCTCTATCAGGCACAGAGGCAGGCCTGATCAGGGGGTTGGGGCGCCTTCCTCCTTCCACGAACAGAGCAGGGCAGATAGGGAGGTTGTTGCCCCCACCCCCTGTCACACACAGAGCCGCAGGGCGATCAGGGGGTTCGGGCGCTGCCCCCTGTCACGCTGATCCCGGTGCCTGGAGCCTCGCTGCTCTGCTGATCCCGGTGCCGGGAGGCATATTACCCTTTTACTATATAGGATAGAGGCCTGGTGCACGGGTGGGGGCCGGCTGGTTTGCCCTGAAGGGTGTCCTGGATCAGGGTGGGGGTCCCCACTGGGGTGCCTGGCCAGTCTGGCTGAGGGGCTGAGGGCCGTTTTCAGGCTGGCGGGTGACTGAAGCTCCCAACTGCTCCTTTTTTATTTTATTTTTTTTTTATTCTGGGCCAGCTTTAGCTCTGAGGTTCCGCTGCTGAAAGCAGGTTTCTGGCCTTTACCTTCTGTATTTGATACAATGTTGCGGTCCGGCTGGCTGAAGCCTGGCTGACTAAAGCCGGTTTCTAGGTTTTTGTTTAGCTTCTATATTTGCAACATAGTTGCTTAGAGTGCAGCTGAGAGGCCAGCAAGTCAGATGGGGAACGTTGCAGTCCGCCATCACTGGAGCAAGCAAGCCTCCCTGTTTGCTTCAGTGCATGGCTGCCGGCTGCCATCTTGGCTGACAGTTAATTTGCATAAGGATATGCTGATTAGCCAATGGGAAGGGTAGCGGTCATACGCTAATTACCATGTTTCTCTTTTATTAGTATAAATAGTACTGGAAGAACTAGCCACAGTCCTCAGATGAGAAGAAAAATAAAAGGCATCCAAATTGGAAAGGAGTGTGTAAAACTATCATTATTTTCAGATGGCATGATATTGTACATAAAAAACCCTAAAGATTCCACCAAAAAACTAGCATATTTAATTAATAATTTAAAAAATGTTAATTTTTATTATTTTTATTTTATAATTTATTTCAGAGAAGAAGGGAGATAGAAAGATTGAAACATCAATGATGAGAGAGAATCATTGATCACTGCTTCCTTCACGCCCCACACTGGGGATTGAGCCCACAACCTGGGCATGTGCCCTGACAGGGAATTGTACCATGACCTCCTGGTTCATAGGTCAATGCTCAACCACTGAACCACAACAGCTGGGCTTAATGAATAATTTTTAATCAGACAAATTTTATTTTAGAATTTGAGATAGTGTTTTGTATGATTTAGGAAAGATTTTAGGAGCACTTCTAGGATTTCAAAAATAATTATTTTATTCTTTCAGAGCAGGTATTATAATATACCATATTTATACTATATATCTGATATGCTAGACTTTGAAATATATGTGTGCATACCACGTATATAATACTCTATAAACATATACCACAGTGGAAATAGGCAAAAGTTTTGACAAAAATACAACACATTTATTCTAGCCTTACTGAGCTGGGTCCTTCACTCAGGAAGATAGTTATGACTGGATAGGACAGGCAGCCACTGACCATCTAAAGGCATAGCACTTGTGCTGCCATGCTTTTCTCCACCCACAATCTCCCCCATGTGTTAAGGAAAGAAACACTTCTAGTTCTATGTAAGTTAGAGGTATCTCACAAGCTCAGAATATCCACATATTGAATAAATAGGTGATAAACAACACTCTCCTTTTAGTCAGTGATTTTTGAACATATTTGAATGGTAGAATATTAGCACTCACTGCATGCTTTATGCCTAATATATGGTATTACTACATCTTCAATGCAAATTCTAAAAATAGTTGTCCACATTTACAATTGCAAAAACTGAGGCTTAGAGATATGACATAATTGTCTAAAATAAACAAACTATTGCAGTGAAAAGTCAATTCTTGAATTTGCATCTCTCCGACTCCAAAACTTATAGTATTTTCACTACACTGTTATTTACATCCAGCAAGAAGCTAAATGAAACAAAAGCTAAACAATGGAATTAACTCTAAAACAACATCTACTCTCATTGGTAATAATTATTCCGCTTAATCTATTTTTCTAATACATTCTTGCAGTTGAACAATTTTTTACCTTTACTAGAACCCTACTTTTAGAAAAAATATTTGAGAATAATAAGCTGGAAACTAGTACTTGTAATGACATAAGATATTAATATTTATAGATTTTCTCTCATAACTCACCACCAGTGCTGCTTAATGAACAATAGAAAAATTGGATGGGTGCAACCAAGATTCAAATTATATCCATTTTTCTACAGTGGAATCTCTAAGGAACTCCAAGTCGTTATAACTATATATCATTACTTTATACCAGGCAAATAAGTTCCAAATTATCACAGCCAATGCATCACCAATGTGCCTGAAGGTCACCTCTTCCACCATGATAGAGGTATGCATTCAGGGGATACTGCCACAGAAGGAAAATGCTTGGGAAAACATGTTTCATTTTCACGATAGCTGTTCTTGGTCATGGTACATAGACTCTTGCTAATAAAGCCCTTTCCAGCCTCTCACTCTCTCACTTATTTTTGTTTTTGTTTCTACTCCAAGATGCACTGTAGTACATAAGTATCATATTTCTATATGTAATTTAATGCCAAAGAAATTCATTATTTATTCTCTTGGATGAAGGTGACAATAGTACAAGTATGTTTCAGAGACCTGGACCTATAGTTAAACCTTGATAATGTCAAGCAATTAGCTATGACATTTGAGAGAATATAAATTGGGGACTTCAGTGATTCAGGATGATGAAATGTATGCTGAATTAATATTTATATCAATATGTCTATAGATATGGATATATGTAATTAGAGTGAGCAGCCATCCATGATTTGTCCTCGGACACACGACTTTAAGTCTTAAAACTGGAACAGTACTGAGCAAACCTAAACAATTTGTCACCCTATTATTGGTTAGAAATTCTAACAAAGCCTTTTATTTGAAGGATCTGATATGATAATAAATACATTGGTTACTGTGCATATAAAATTTACAAATATTAATTGCCCCCAAGTTGACTTGCTGGTTCTTTAGGAAATGAAGTATTCCCCCAGCTTCTGGGAGGCAAGCTGGATTTCTGATTCTTGCAGTAGCTAGCATTCGCACAAGGTTTCAAAGACTTCCAAATTTAATGAGGCTGTGATTCTCCTGGGCAGTTTGTTATACTGCTACAGCTTTATTTTAGAGTGGTGATAGAAATATGACAGTCAGTAATATTTCAGCTTCTTGCAGCATCCTGCTCCATCTCTTCTCATCTCCCCAGGAAACTCACTTTTCATGTAATATTAATAATAGATAATAAAAAAACTCTTTTCTGACCTTTTATGTTGGTATATTATTCATTTCTACAGACATAATATTTATTGTAATAGTTAATTCATCTGGTTTGTCACTAATATGAGTTTCACCATGCTTTATATCTCTCTTACCCAAAAAGACAATGAATCTAAACAAGCACAAACTTTAATGAGTTCAACTAATCCAAACCCACGTCAACCAACCAGCCAAAGAAACCAAGTTCTCCTACACAGCCCCTTCACAGCCACACGTGCCTTCTTGCATCTCCCCTTTTATACTCCTTTCACAGCCCAGATTCTTGAAAGAATGATCGACTTAATCTAGCAATTGAATCTTATAATCAATAAACTGTGGATGATTTTTATTTTTTGTCTTATTTATTACCTTCTTCTGATAACTTTCTACCAAAGCACTGAGAGTTCTCTCTTCTTGTCAAATTCAGTGAACACTTTGAATTTGAATAAAAGATACCATTGAACAAATTGCCATGAGTAGCAAGAACTAATTTAATCAGAATTGCCATTACAAAATTGTTGTTTAGGATGAAGATAGTCATTAAAGGAAAAAAAAATCACAGTTTCATCTGCAGTGAAATAAAAGACCACACTCCTCTTAGGACATTCACATTTGAAAACATACATGAAATACGTATGCTGAACTGAGAAACAGTCTTAAGACAAAAATATAACATATCTCAGGAAAGAAGTTTAATGAGGTATATTTTCCTCAATTTTAAAACCACAATAGAAACAACCTTTGAATAAGGCAGGCTTAGAAATCCACCTTGCTAGGAGTTCCTAAATATTTCTGAAAGCACTGCTGAGAAGCAGCTGAGCTAGTTCTAAAGGAACAATCATTAATATCCCTCACAAAGTTGGTTTTGCAGGAAGGCTTAAGTAGTTACAAAGCTTTGGGGAAAATAAAATTAAGGGACCCACTTTTAAAATTAGAACCATTTTACTATTTTCCGAAGCTGTATCATATAGGTTGCATATTAGAAAGAACAGATATTCAAAGGAAGAAAATTCTAATTTGAAAGGTAAGAGCAGCATTGTTTTAGAAATAATTGTTTGTCCCTAAAATAGTAACTAGGCAATGCTTCCAAATGTTTTCTGTGTTTAATAAAATGATATAAAATTCACCCCTTAAGTGAATTAAAATAAAATAACTATAGCCACAAAGCATTCAAAATATTCATATACATTAGATTGAATAATAGTGTGCTGTTTAATCATTCATCTCTCCTTTATAACATGACATTTAGACATTTCATTCTTTGAGGAAAGTCCGCTCTTCCCTATGATTAGGAATAATGATATACCTATTGAACTCTATGGAAAGCAAGCTGAATTATTCAAAGGCAGATGTGATATACTACTTTCTCACACATCACACAGACACACACGCATGCACACACACACAAATGTACCGGTATGTACACACACACACATGCACCAACACACTGACGTTGCTATTATTAGGAAATGCTCAAGTGACCTCAGATTCTGAGGTAGACAGAATAACGGCCTCCACCAAATGCCTAAGACCTAGTCCCCAGAATCTGAACATGTCACCTTACTTGCCAAAAGGGACTTTGCATTTATGACTAAATTAAAGTGTATGGGAAGATTATCCTGAGTCCTAAAAGTGGGACTAGTCTACTTACAATACTTTTCATAAGAAGAAAAAAGGGATGTCAGAAAAAGGAGAGTTGAAAAAGCAAGTAGAAGTGGAAGAAGCAGAAAGGGTCCATAAGCCAAGGAATATAAGTAGCCAGTAAAAGCTGAAAAAGACAATGGTAAGTGGGATTGTTTTTTAAATCTCTCTTTCTGTAAATTCACTATTGGTGTATGAAAAAATGCCATAGATTTCTTGGCGTTAATTTTGTATCCTGCTACATTGCCGAATTCATTTATTAAGTCTAATAATTTTTTATGGAGTCTTTAGAGTTTTCTACGTACAGTACCATGCCATCTGAGAATAATGACAGTTTTACATCTTCTTTTCCAATTTGGACACCTTTTATTTCTTCTTCTTGTCTAATTGCTATGGCTAGCACTTCCAGTACTATGTCAAACAGGAGTGGTGAAAGTAGGAATATATCCCAAGAAACTAGAAACACCAATCAGAAAAGATATATGCACCCCTATGTTCATAGCACCACAATTTACCATAGCTACGATTTGGAAACAGCCTAAGTGCCCATCAGCAGATGAGTGGATTAAAAAACTGTGGTACATCTACACAATGGAATACTACACTGCTGTAAAAAAGAATGAATTCTTACGATTTGCAACAGCATGGATGGAACTGGAGAGCATTATGCTAAGCGAAATAAGCCAGTCAGAGAAAGATAAATATCACATGATCTCACTCATTTGTGGAATATAATGAACAACATAAACTGATGAACAAAAACAGATCCAGAGACAGATAAGTGTCCATCAGACCATCAAACCTCAGAGGGAAGGTAGGGGAGGGTGGGGGTAAGGGGGAGAGATCAACCAAAGGACTTATCTGCAGGCATATAAGCCTAACCAATGGACACAGACACCAGGAGGATGAGGGCATGAGTGGGAGGAGGGGTGGACAATGGGGGGATAAGGACACATATGTAATACCTTAATCAATAAAAATAAAATATAAATAAATAAAAATAAATAAAAGCTGAAAAAGACAGAGACAAGTTCCTCCCTGCAACCTCCAGAAAGAACACAGCCTTACCAACATTTATTTTAGCCCCATAAGACTCATCTCAGACTTCTGAGCACAATATCTGTAATATAAATTTGTGCTCTTTTAAGCCACTAAATTTGTGATTATTTGTTAGTGCAGCAATAAGAAATAAATATAAAATAAATAGTCCTGTTAAAAAACAAAAACAAAATAGACTTAAAAATAGGACTTTAGAGTTCCTTCAGAGTAAGTTTCCAATTTGATATCACTGCTGGAGGAAGAAGTTTCTTTCTTGTAAAAGTTTCTTTCTTTTCTTATATCAGCTTTCATATAAAATATGAAAAACATTTGAATAACTAATTCACAACCTCAGTCTATATGCATCTTATAAAACTAGTATTAAAATAGCACTTAAATTAATATTGATGTATTATCTACATAGGTATCAATGTTTTCTTATTTAAAATCTAATTTTCAAAACTATTTGAAGGATTTTATGCACAGGAAGTATAATATATAAGAAAACTTATAATCCTATCAGCTAGGTAAATGTATGTAAAAAATAAACAACCATTTTAACAAAATGAGAAAAAATACAACTTTATACTTTTTAAAAGAAATTTTATTAGTGATATTATTGATTATGTCTGTTGCTTTGACATTTGCTATTTGTTACTAAAATAACTACTTACTAAGAATTGATGATTACCTGATAAGGTCCTGATTTATATTAAGAAAGTGTGCTCTATTGTTTGTCAAATGACTTCAAAAGATCTCCAATCTTCACAGTAATAAATGTAATTTATGTGCTGGCAAAGATGCACATTATACCCAGAAAAGAAAATAATGACATAAATATGCATATGCCATTCAATAGACAATTCCCATTATAATCTATTGGCAACAGTAACAGTGAATATTGCAACCAGATTACTCAAACCACCTAATACTTGAATATAAATATTCATTGAAATTTCCACAATAGATTATTTATCTCAGTTGCTGCCACTACAATGGCATTAAAAATTAGAGCAATTCTGGATATGGTGATAAGAATTTTCTGTAAAGTGTTATTAGGATTCATTCCCTTTATTCATTGAAATTGATTTTTGTAGGTTTATTAGAAGCAAAGTAAAGCAGGATTAAAATGTAAGAATCTCAGCTCTACTAACTCCTTTTAAAAGTAACATCCTCTATTTACAAGTCCAATAATGTGATTTACCTAAATTCTTCAGGTCTATCTGTTCTTTGATCTTCTCCTTTTTCTCAGGTCACCACCTCCGGCATTGTAGTATAACATTTTCTTTGTTTGTTAACTAAGTTTAAATTTTCAGGATTTAGAAACTTCCAAGAAAAAGTACAGATGTAAAATATTTTCTATCCTGATTAAATTATCACAAATATCTGCTCAAGATATGAGAAATTAAACAGCAAATGCAAATAACTACTCTTTCTTAAAATATCTATATAAACACTAGACACCTGACATAAGCACACATTCAATTGACTAAATCTTAAATTAATTCAGACATCTTTATTAATTCATTTTCTACACATATTAATTGAGCACCTGCTTTGTTGTGAAGATTTAGCTGTGAAAAAAACTGTAAAAATCACTGTCCTCTGTGGCTATTGTTTAGTGAAGCTCTGGTGGAAATAGTAAAAACGTTTTTAAAAAATAATATGTAGCACCGGCTGGGTAGGTCTGTTGGTTAGAGTGTTTTCCTGATACACCAAGGTTGTGAGTTCGATCCCTGGTTGGGATACATAAAATAATCAACCAATGAATGCATAAATAAGTGGAACAACAACAAATCAATGTTTTTCTCTCTTTCTAAAAAAACAATAAATTTTTAAAAATAGTATTTAAATTATATGATACTAGAGGCCTGGTGCATAGATTCATGCATTGGTGGGGTCCCTCAGACTGGCCTGTGGGGGTTGGGCTGAAACCAGCAGTCCAACATCCCCTGTGGGGTCCCAGATTGTGAGAAGGTGCAGGCCAGGCCAAGGGTCCTCACTGGTGCACGAATCCGTGCATCAGGCCTCTAGTATGCCTATAAAATCTTTGGTTAATCTCTTTCCCTCCTCTCCCCTCCCCCCTTCCCTCTGAAATTCATCAGTCTGTTCCATGTTTCCATGTCTGTGCATTAAGCGTCTGCCCCCTGGTGGTCAATGTGCATTATAGTTACCGGTAGATGATAAGGCCTATAAACAAATTAGAAGAAGGAAGGTAGGATAAGAGAATGGGTTACAATTTAAGTGTGTGTTTAAGAAAAGTATACAGTTTGGCTAAATTATAGTAAAAAAGTAAATTTTAATTGGCTTAACATATAAATGTGTCTTCTCCACTCATACAAATCCTTCAGGATTTCTGGCAGCTCTCCATGGCAACTTCCTCCTAAGATGTGACACAGGGATCCACATTCTGCCTCCATAATAAGAAAATAAAACTTATTTCTGGAATATATTGGTTAAGGTTTAGAACTGCCTCTGTAACATGATGGCCTCTAGACATGACACTCTTTATTTCTTCTTACCAGACAACCAAAATTAGTCATATAGCCCTGCCAAACTGTAATTGAATTAGTTAGTGTGGTTTTCTATGTATTCAAGAAAATAAGAACATTTAGGTATTTATGAGCACTAATGGCATTATCAGAAAAAATTTAGAAGGAAGGTGACATTTAAGTAAAGACTTGAGAGAAGTGAAAGATTAATCTATTTCTACATCAACAGTATGAATAGTCCAGATAGAGTAAAGGACAAATTCAGATGGCCTGGGAGGTTGCATGCTGAGCTGATCAAGGAAATTATTTACGGGTTTTTATTGAGCAGGATGTAAGGGTGACTTCTTTCCTGGTTCTTGCCCAGATGGATTCGAAGAATGACGCCATGGACAAAAGATTGTAGGTGAGAAGAGCAGGAACTTTATTGCAAGCAGAAGAAACCTTATTGCAAGCAGATGCTCTCTCTAAAACCCTAATCCTTGATTCCTAATCCTAAGAGTCTGTCCCTCCTGGCTAAGAATTGTGGCCGCTGCTTTCTTTGTCTTGAGGCATTATAAAGGCTGTGGCTCTTTGTCTGAGCATCACCCTTTCTAATTGGACTCTTCCCCAACTTGGGACCCCAGTGCTTTCTCATTGGTCACTGCCAAGGCCAAAGCCCAAGTGGTGCTCCCCTCCTTCTTTCCCCTTATTTTACAACATTCCTCTATCCTCTGTGAAAATATCTTTCCTTTTTTCTGATATCCTGTGTCTTTTCTTTGTCCTTCACATATTCATCTTATCTGTTCAAGTCGGAGTTACTTTTTGTCTATCTTAAGGTACCTAGAGGACTCTTTTTTTTTTCTTTTTTCTCTTGGCCAGAGACTTATTACCCCAGCTGCTCGGGCCAGAGATATCTCTGTCCTTGTTTTATGGCTGTTTTAATTAGTCAGGCCAAGATGCCTCTATCCTCTCTAGACCCCCTCTCTTTCTGTCTTAAGCTAGCTAGTTAACCCTTTTCAGAAACCTTATAAAGAACAATATGCCTGTGACAGGAGGTAGGGGAGGCTGGGGGAAGGTCAATGGTGAAAAAAAAAAGGAGCTATGTACTACTATGTGTAATACTTTAAACAATAAAATAAAAATTAAAAAAAGAAGAATATGCCTAGAGATAGGGTTAAGCTGCCCCTGAGATAAGAGAAGTAAAGCATCTCCAAACTAGAATAATGGTATATATATATATACTAATTCTGAGTAGTTGAGATCACGCTTTTGCTTCCTTACAGCTGTTGCAGATACTGCAGAACATGTAGATGCAGCATGAAACCTGGGACACAAATAATCCAAACTATATGCTCCAGGACCCCACAAATTTGTGGGGGATCAATTGTTTCACAGGCTCCAGGGTAACCCAAAACTAGAGCGATCTCTCCTATGTGTGAACTGCAATAGTTTAGATAAAAAAATGGAGTATTCGTGAGAATCTTAATCATGAACAAAACTCTTGTCTTATTTGCTAAAAGGAACAGGGACTTAAGTGGGTCGTATATTACAATTGCACTGGTTGATTTCATTGGGAACAAACTCTGGATCTAAGGGTTTGGTCATAAAGTTTTCCATAAAGACTAGACGACTATGTGGTTATGTTCTCACCATAAAACAAATTTTCTTTGTCTAATATGTTATACTATGTTTTAATTAAGAATTGGATATCACCACAATTGTGTTGTGTTTTGGAGGGCACAGTGAAATGTAACAGTGTCTTTTGGTAGGCAATCTACGTTCATGATTCTCCATCTCTGAATCCAAGCCCATTTAAAATCTATAATTACTTTCCACATGATGAATTTCTGGGTTTAAAGTTATGTTTATTATAAAGCTTTTAATTAATTTGCCAAAATCCCTTTCAGAATGATTGTATTAAATGATATTCCCACTTTATTTGGGGTTTGGGCAAAATAATGCCAATTTTTTTTTTTTTAAATATATTTTATTGATTTTTCACAGAGAGGAAGGAAGAGGGATAGAGAGTTAGAAACATCGATGAGAGAGAAACATCGATCAGCTGCCTCCCGCACACCCCCCACTGGGGATGTGCCCACAACCAAGGTACATGCCCTTGACCGGAATCGAACCTGGGACCTTTCAGTCCGCAGGCCAACGCTCTATCCACTGAGCCAAACCGGTTCTGGCAAATGCCAATTTTATAAAGGAAAAATTCCATCTCCTTTACAAACAGATCACTTTGACAATTAAAAATCTATTTATTAAAAGTTTAATAAAGTTTAATAGATCTGTCTGTACAGACACATATTCTCTGTGATCTGTATAAACAATGTAATATTTAATCATATATGGTCAGTGAACAGAGCAGATTTCTTGGATTTAAATCCTCGTTCCAGTATTACTCTCTGTAAACTCTTGAGCAAATAATTCAACTCAATGCCTAAGTTTCTTATCTGTATTTCAGTATAATACTAGGACCAAAGTGAAAAGATAGTTTTTAGGAAATAATTGTGATAATGTTCATAACAACTCACCAAAATGACTCTCCAAAATATTTACAGAAAAAATGTTAACTATTTTTTTTAAAGCAAACCTGTGTATATTTGAACTAAAAATTAAGCAAATGTGAATGACTTATGCAGAATCTTTTAAATTAAGCCCCTTCTACTGGTTAAATTGAGGCATTTATTCAAAATTAATTTTTAAAATGATTTTCTAACTCATGATAAAACATTTTTACTTTGGGTATATTTTCATGTAAAAGCACTTATTGTATGTATGATTTTTATTACACAGCCAAATTTAAATGAGCTGTCTGATTTTGTGCCAGAGGACAATGAACTTTATGCTGCTTTTAGTACAGCTCTCAAATTGATTGCTAAAATGAAAGGAAGTGGTGAAGACCCACCTTCATTACTTGGCAAATGCGTACAGTATTTGTAGGTGAGTAACTAATTTTATGGAATGATACTCTGCTTGCCAGGCCCTCACTGACTCTGCAGAGATCCATCAAGGACTATTCAAAGTAATAAGTATCATTTTAAACACTATGACAAATTTTATTGTTTTCTTTCTTTATATGCTCTTAAGTAAACATATAGGTTTAATTTTTTATATGAGAGATGCTGAAATTAACACATGTGGAGTAAAAAAAGCAGTATTTGCACAAATTATGAATTTCTCTAGTAAGTGTAATTGGCAATATTTCTGAAGTAGAAATGTAAAAATAGCTTAACTTTTTTTATTTAAAATAAAGTAAAAGTCAACTAAGATAATATTAAAAAAATGAAATAATTTTAAAACTAACAACTTAGTAGATTCATGTATTAACCCTTTCAGAATTACCTTGTTGTGTCCTTGCCAATTAAAACGTTTAGGTGCTCAATTTATAAATTGCTAAGTAATGAAAGGAGATTTGATGAATAAGACTTATTTTGTTATATGTCTCAGATATCTCATTTCAAAATGCAGCCTTATGTTCATTGCATCATAGTTTACAATAGCTAGCATTTGGAAGCAGCCCAAGTGCCCATTAGTAGATAAGTGGATAAAAAAGTGGTGGTACATGTACACAATGGAATATTATTGAGCCATAAAAAGAAGGAAATGTTGCTTTTGGTGACAGTATGAATGGACCTGGAGTGTATTATGCTAAGTAACATAAGCCAATCAGAGAAAGACAAATACCATATTATTTCCTCATATGTGGAATCTAATGGACAATATAAACTAACAAACAAAATAGAAACAGACTTATATACTAGTATACTCAGAACAGACTGACAGATGTCAGAGGGGTGGGATGTTATGAGCTCGGTAAAAAAGGTGATGGGATTAAGAAAAAAAATCTCACACAAACAACAGTATGGTGATTACCAGAGAAAAGGGGGATGGGACAAGTAGAAGAGGGTAAAGTGGGATAAATGGTGACAGAAGGAGATGACTTTAAATGATGAACACACAATACAATAGCCTTCTATGTTTATAATTATACTAGAAGCCCGTTGCACGAAGATTCACGCAATAGGCCTTCCTTCCCCTGGCTGCCGGCTCCAGGGGACCCAGGACTTTGGTCTGGCCGCAGCAGAGAAGCCAAGCTTCTTCAGTTTTCAGTCTTCAGTCTTAACTCTGGCCAGAGTCTTCAGTCTTCGGTCCATGCCTGTGTACGCAAATTAACCGCCATATTTGTTGGGTTAGTTTGCATACTCATTCTGATTGGCTGGTGGGTGTAGTGGAGTAACATCAATTTGCATGTTTCTCTTTTATTAGTGTAGATTATATTAACAAGCAACAGAAGTGTATACTATCAACTTTAAGATATTAGTAGGTAAGTCCTGAAAATATGAAATCTAGTATTTACTTATTTACAAGCACTGGAATTCTGGCCTTTTATTACATCTTGATTACCAAGTTGAGTTTCAAATGACTCTTATTCATTTATCTTTCAAAGGAAAGCTTTATGCCTGAAATACATTTCAAATTAAAAATACTTCACTATACCACTCTCACCACTCCTGTTCAACATAGTACTGGAAGTACTAGCCATTGCAATCAGACAGGAAGAAGAAATAAAAGGCATCCAAATTGGAAAAAAAGAAGTAAAACTATCCTTATTCACAGATGACATGATACTGTACATAGAAAACTCTAAAGGCTCCATCAAAAAATTATTAGACTTAATAAATGAATTCAGCAATATAGCAGGATACAAAATTAATGCCAAGAAATCTATGGCATTTCTATACACCAATAATGAACTTACAGAAAGAGAGTCTAAAAAAGCAATCCCATTTACCATTGCACCAAAAAAATTAAGATACCTAGGAATAAACTTAACTAAAGAGGTAAAAGACCTACATGCAGAAAACTACAGGACACTGAAAAAAGAGATTGAGGAAGATATAAACAGATGGGAGAACATACCGTGTTCATGGATTGGTAGAATCAACATCATCAAAATGTCCATATTACCCAAAGCAATCTATAGATTCAATGCACTCCCCATTAAAATACCAACAGCATATTTCACAGATCTAGAACAAACTTTCCAAAAATTCATCTGGAATAAAAAAAGACCCTGAATAGCTGCAGAAATCCTAAGAAAAAAGAACAAAGTAGGTGGGATCTCAATACCAGATATCAAGCTGTATTACAAAGCCACTGTTCTCAAAACTGCCTGGTACTGGCACAAGAACAGACATATAGATCAATGGAATAGAATAGAGAACCCAGAAATCAACCCAAACCACTATTCTTAATTAATATTCGACAAAGGAATCAAGAATATACAATAGAGTCAAGACAGTCTCTTCAATAAATGGTGTTGGGAAAATTGGACAGATACATGCAAAAAAATGAAACTAGACCACCAACTTACACCATTTACAAAAATAAACTTAAAATGGATAAAGGACTTAAATGTAAGATGGGAAACCATAAAAATACTAGAGGAATCCACAGGCAGCAAAATAGCAGACATATGCCGAAGCAATTTCTGATACTGCTCCTAGGGCAATGGAAATTAAAGAGAAAATAAACAAAAGAAACTACATCAAAATAAAAAGCTTCTGCACAGCAAAAGAAACCATCAACAAAACAACAAGAAAGCCTATGCATGGGAGAACATATTTGCCAATGTTATCACCGCTAAGGATTTAATCTCCAACATTTACAGGGAACTCATACAACTAAACAAAAGGAAGATAAACAATCCAATCAAAAAGTGGGCAACAGACCTAAATAGAAACTTTTCAAAAGAAGACAGAAGGAAGTGCAAGAGACATATGAAAACATACTCAAAGTCACTAATCATTCGAGAGATGCAAATCAAAACGACAATGCGGTACCATCTCTCTCCTGTCAGAATGGCTATCATCAACAAATCAACAAATGAGAAGTACTGGCGAAGATGTGGAGAAAGGGGAACCCTCGTGCACTGCTGGTGGGAATGCAGACTGGTGCAACCACTTGGAGAACAGTATGGAGTTTCCTCAAAAAACTAAAAATGGAACCTTCATTTGACCCAGTGATTCCACTTCTAGGAATATATCCCAACAAACTAGAAACACCAGTCAGAAAGGATATATGTACCCCTATGTTCATAGCAGCACAAATCACCATAGCTAAGATTTGGAAACATAAGTGCCCATCAGTAGATGAATGGATTAAAAAAATTTGGTACATCTACACAATGGAATACTATGCTGCGGTAAAAATGAAGAAATTCTTACCATTTGCAGCAGCATGGATGAATCTGGAGAGCATTATGCTAAGTGAAGTCAGCCAGTTAGAGAGAGACAAATATCACATGATCTCACTCATTTATGGAATACTAGATGCACGGTGTGTGAAATTCGTGCACAGGGGGCGGGCTGGGGGTGTCCCTCAGCCCGACCTTCACCCTCTTCAATCCGGGAACCCTCAGGGGATGTGCTACTGATGGCTTGGGCCCACTTCCTGTGGTTCTCTGCTCTCTGTGGGACCTGCCTGCTCCACACCATGGGGACAGGCAAGCAGACCCTGCTGGGTGCTGCCTTCAGGCCTTGATTGCCTGCCTGCGGGTCGCCGCCGCCACCACCCAGCAGGAAATCCTGGGTGCTACCTGCAGGCCCTGCTTGCCTGCTCAAGGGTCATGGTGGCGACTGCCCAGCAGGCCCTGTGGGTGCTGCCTGCGGGCCCGATTGCCTGCCTGCGGGTCACCGCTGCCACCACCCAGCAGGTCCTGCCAGTTGTTGCCTGCGGCCTGGCTTACCTTATGTGCTCATGTTGCTGGGGTGACGCCGCCAGCATCCTGCTCAGCCGCTATGGGCGCCGCCATCTTTGTCACGGAGTGATGGTTAATTTGCATATTACTCTTTTATTAAATAGGACAGTGGTCGGCAAAATCATTAGTCAACAGAGCCAAATATCAACAGTACAACGACTGAAATTTCTTTTAAGAGCCAAATTTTTTAAACTTAAACTATATAGGTAGGTACATTTTTATTAACTCAAGTAGGGTACTCCTAAGGCTTAGGAAGAGCCACACTCAAGGGGCCAAGGAGCCACATGTGGCTCGCGAGCCGCAGTTTGCCAACAACTGAGATAGGATAATAAACAACATAAACTAATTAACAAAAACAGATGCAGAGACAGAGAAACATCGATCAGACTGTCAAATTCCAGAGGAAAGGTAGGGGAAGGTGGGGGTTAGGGGGAAAGATCAACCAAAGGACTTGTATGCATGCCTATAAGCCTAACTAATAGACACAGACAACAGGGGGGTGAGGGCATGAGTTGGGGAGGTCAGGGGGGTTATGGTGGGATAAGGACAAATATGTAATACCTTAGTCAATAAAGAAATTTTTTAAAAAATAAAGAAAATAAAATTTAAAAAATAAAAAATAAAAATACTTCACTATATATTCACTTAATATCAAAATTAGTAGATTACAATAAATTTTGGAAAACATCAAGGGAGCAGTTCCAATAGTTTGTACAGCCTTTTTCATTATATATACTAGAGGCCCAGTGCATGAAATTCGTGTACTGGGGGTGTCCCTCAGCCCAGCCTGCATCCTCTCCAATCTGGACCCATCAGGTGATATCCAACTGCCAGTTTAGGCCTGATCCCACAGAAATAAGGCCTAACCAGCAGTCAAACATCCCTTCTCACAATCCGGGACTGCTGGCTC